>NC_091757.1:24680891-24785916 GCF_043380555.1 Nothobranchius furzeri
AAGAACCCCCCTGACATGGTGGAGCAACAACCGGGAGAGATTCCCTTTGCTCGCCAGTCGCACGCAAGTACGTGTGCGTTAGTGCAACGAGCGCACCATCCGAGAGGGTTTTCAGTGTTGCTGCAAATGTTGCCGCCCCTCTCAGATCCTCTCTCAAACCGTATATGGTTAACATGCTGGTTTTCCTTGTGGGTAACAAGGACGTGACCGAGCTATAAATCACCGTCATTCGTGTGTGTGAAAGTGAAATGATAGTGTGCCCGCCCCCCGGCGCGCGCACGCACCCGGCACATGTAATTTTTCATGCTTGATTTTAAACAACTAAACAAAATGGGGACTTGTTTCTTATTTGTTAGATGCTGCAGCCAAATTTGCATTTAAAAGTTTAACCTCCTGAATTTAGTTGTTTTTAAGTTCAGTCGGACTCCGACTGTCGGAGAAACAAGCGTTCCTGCGATCTGTGTGGTTACTGCCCTTTGATCTGCATTCAGTAAAGTGTTATTAAAGAAGGCACGGCAATTTTTAACCTTTTTTAAATGTGTAAACATTATGTTTAGATAGTACTGCAATAAAAAAGGGCTGCAATAATATCGCACACCGCAATATTAAGCCACCCTGAATCACCGCAGGGGGAATTCCTCAACCGTGACAGCCCTACTGCTCTATTTATAAAAAGAACACAATTGGCTGACGGATACTCGACAGCTAGTCGTCCTGGGATCCAAATAAAACATTTAAAACACTTACATTACACACACTATATTACAAAATCTTTGTCAAATAATAAAACAAAACAATAAAATAAATTTTATAAACAAAACAAACAGCAAATAAGACAGCACGCTTATATTATGACTAGGCGATAAATCGATTTAATTAATTAATTCAAATTTTTTGTTGCGGGCCATTTAAAATACAAGTACATAGAATTTTTATATAATGGCACCTTTAACTCTCTCTCCCTCTCTCTATCTCCCTCTCACACATACCTTAATCAACATTGTTTTGTTTAACTGTGTGGTAAAAATGCCAACAACGTTAGGAAAAAATCAGTTTGATCAAATTAAAATAAAATGGTTCTAATATTTCATATTTCCTAGTTCCTGCTGCATGAGTTCAGGTGTATTAATTCATGCACTTGAATATTAATGTTCTGATTTTACTGAAAAACTTGTTCTGTAATACTTCCTTTACTATTGTGATCAAAAATATTTAATCTCAATTTTCAAATAAACAATATACATAGCAACTTCTGATCAATCCATATCAATTTCAGATTTAAAATAATGTATTGATGTAAACCACACCCACTAATTTCCAAATAATAAGGTGCATTCATCTGTGTATCTCCTTTGATCCACGTTAGTGATATTTTCAGTACCAGAACGATGAAGCAAAGAAACAGATTCCTGAGTTTATGTTAGTAATTTTATTTATTAGGTGCATCTGACCTGTTCTATTTTTCTCTGAAATGAGATCAGACCAGTGCTTCTATGGGTTGTCTCCAATCTGCACTAGAAACATGTACTTTATTATAATGTTCACTGTAATGCATCTTGATGTTCTTAACAAATAAATTACATCAAAGGTATTGGTCAATAATGCCAAATATGTAAATTTGTGTTTCAGTCATTTTTATACTGGTCTAAAAATACTTTATTAAGTCTGCTAAGCAGGGGTGTAGAACATGTTTAATAGGGCCAGCCCAGTAATGATCTTGGACCAAAATAAAGGGGGCAGAAAGTCAAATAAAGGGGGGCAGAAGGAGACGTTTTTCCAAACGCCAAGAAAAATTAAATTCCAACCCCCCTGCAAAGTGTGTCACTGAGAGTTTAAAACAGAAATTATTCTTGTGCAAATATTGCTGTATTCACCTTTAATACTAGTTATTAAAATGCAGCAGTTGCTGGATTGGTGTAGTTCAAAGTGGAGCATGAAATAAAACAATATTAACATAAAGGTGAGACGTGTCATAATTTAACCACAGGCCACAATTGACAATGTGATAAACTCTATGCGAAGAAGATGTGTTGCACTGCATGAAGCAAATGGCGGTCACACCAGATACTGACCGGTTCTGAGTCCCCCGACCCCCAATAAAGCAAAAAAACTGCACATTCCAGGGTGGCCTTTTATTGTGGGCAGTATAAGGTACACCTGTGGACTACTCATGATGTCAGATCAGCATCTTGATGTGGCACACCTGTGAAGTGGGATGGATTATCTCAGCAAAGCACAGGTGCTCACTATCACACATTTAGAATGATTTGTGAACAATGTTTGAGAGAAATGGTGATATTGTGTATCTGTAATGAATTTTAGATCTTTAAGCCCATCTCATGAAAAATCAGAGCAGAAACAAAGGTGTTGCGTTTATATTTTTGTTGAGTGTACATGAGCAGAGTTTTCTAGTAAAAAGTGGCCTTTCTCAGTAAAGCTTCTAAAAAGGCTATTTTTTTCTAAATCTGAACCTCTGATGTAACCAAAGGGATAGAAGCTCGGCGCTGCCTCAGCTCAGTGTGGAGAGTGGGTAGTTTTAGGGTAGAGCGGTCATGTTATCCAGTCAGTGTGTGTGCTTACTAGTGTTGGATTGTGTTCACGATGATAAACTATAGTTTGTGAAGGCTGTACCAACTCCAGCCTGTCTGGGCATCGAGTCCACTGGTTTCTAGATAGTAGAAACGCCTCTATCGCCATGCATTTGCCTGTGCAGCTGAAACGACAGACTTCTGTTGCCCACATCGAGCGGTACCTGGACAGGGAGGTCCGCGCCGGGCTCCGGAGACCCGTGGTGGGGATTAAAAAATGAAATGTGGATTTCTGGAGCTCAGATCACCATCAGAAACGGCCACCAGCTGGTTTCCAGGTCAGAACTGGATCAAAACCGCCGCCTGGGCCACCAGGAGAGAATGTGCGGCCTTTAAAAATATCAGCTCTACTGGCTCGCTGGTGTCTGGATCGGATCCAGCTCACAGAAGCCTGCATGAGCTCCAGAACTGGATCACAGGCGTCTCTCTCCCTCTCTCTAAGTGCTAAACTACGTTATGTGAACGGATATTAACGAGTACGAGACAGCTGACAGACACTCATTAGTAATCATATTATATTAACTGGCCAATACTATTTTAATTGTCTGGTACATGATAATAATCTGTACAATATTGTGATGTTAGCACATGAGTTTAAGCTAGCATGGTTAACTCACCTGCTCCTCTCCTGCTGCTTCTCCACAATCTCTGCTTTGGCCGATGGTTTCTCCCTCTGGTTTATCTCTGCTCTCAGGGGCGTGCAGCAAACTCATAACTTTATGGTTCTGGTCCATCAGAAGTAGAATCTAAACATTTAAAGTTTCCTCTGTGTCAGAGCCGGCATTCGAGTCCAAATCAGTCATGGTGAAAAGGCTCGCTGAAACATAAATGTCCCATTTTGTTCATTACAGCGCAAGAAAAATATTGTGATGAAACACATTTAGATAGTTAGCAGCTGTGCACTTAGAGGTGCACTAACCCTAACCCTACATCAGGAGCAAGATACTGCATCAGCCTGATGATGAAATATAAAATCAACATTGTTTAACTGAACAATCACACGATAATAAATCATAGTGCATTTAGTGGCAACGACATGTGTTGAACGTGCCCAAGCCCATACTTTTGAGAGCACCATGTGAGCACCTGTGTGTGTACACGCGCTTGTTTATGAAAGGCTTCTCTATAAAAGCTTCCACTAGAGAGTGTGAGGGACCACAGATCTGCCCCCCAAAGATGTGTAGGAGACGGGGGGAGCTCCAAGTCCCAGAGATCCAGGCGCTGCCCCAGAACACAGGAACCCCAAGGAGACTGCAACCAGAAAGCCCCCCCCCCCCCTTGAGAGGCACAGAGGATCGTCCCGGGGGGCCACAACCAGCAGCCGGCAGAGTCCCGGGAGATATCAGCGGCAAGCCCACAGGCCCGCCCGCAACCTCCCACCCCCTAGCCGGCCGAGCCCGGGACCCGGGACCCAGCTACCCGGGACCCAGGGGCGACCACCCCTGCCGGGGACCCAGCAGAGCCCAGGAACCCAGACCCCACCAGGCCGCCACCGGGATTGACCAGGCAGATGCCAAAAATCGTAAACCCCCTGACCCGGGAGCCACGAACACTCAGGCAGACCAAGGCACCACACTCCACACCAGGTGTGGCAGGGGGAGGGGAGACGAAGATCTATATCATCAAAAGAAGTCCCAGGAGAAGAGAGGAGTCAAAGGCCCCACCTGACATATAGTCATACACAAACACAGTCACACATTCCCTCCCTCATACTCACACATGCACATACAACCGAAGACTTACAAAAATGCAGGCCGGACACCCACTCATGCTCCCCATACACACCCTATTCACTCTGGTCCCGGTACTGCTGCACATGGGGTACAACCATCACCGGTTACCAGAGTTTGACCCTTTCTGCTGGGGTGCTGATGAGCAGGCTCCCCCGCCCAACGCTGAGCACAGCAACCCACCACCCCAGACCCCAACCAGACAGCCAGATCTCCCTCCTAGCCTCCAGCCCCAGGAAGCCAAGCAATAACAGGTGTGCTAAGACCCCTAGTCTCCCTCCGCCTGCTCCAATATAGTGTTGTGTGTTGATGAGGTGTATTCCATGGCTGTGGTGTGCGGGCATTGCCTGGCCTATGCTAGCTGATGCCACCGCACCACTTGCACGCACAGCCCTTGGCAAGTGCAGTTTAAAATTGGAAGTGGGCACCAGCACTCGGGATGAGGCTGAGAAATAGTTGAGTCATCAGCAAACCTCGTCAGTTTAGCCTTCGTTAGTACATACGGCATATCATTAGAAAAAATCGAAAATAGCAGAGGCCCTAGGCAGCTTCCTTGAGGAACACCACATTGCAGGGGCTCACTATTAGATAGTGCACCATTAAAATAAACTCTTTGAAATCTCCTTGACAAATAGCATTTAAACCATTTAATAGCAGAGGAGGTAAAACCATAACTAATTAGTTTGGAAATCAAAATTCCATGGTTGATCACGTCAAAGGCAGCAGTGAAATCTAATCGTATTGAACCCACTAGCATGAAGTTGTCAATTGATGTTAACCAGCTGTCTACCATTTGAGTCAATGCAGTGCAGGTGCAGTGCTCTGAAGCTTGTGGTTAAATATCTGTAATCCAAGCCTTACCTGTTGTTGGGAGCTCTTTGAGCAACCTCTGTTAGCAGAAGGAGACCCGATAAATGTGCTAACAGCTAGTCACAATGAGACTGAATTCCAAGTAAATTACAGCAGTCTTGAAACAACTTTGGGTTTTTGGGTTACTGGTTTAATGGCAGAAAGCTTGAATGCTTAAGGGGCAGCTCCGGAGTTCAGCAATGAGTTGATAATTTGCAGGATAAGTGGAGTGAAGCACGGAAGACATGATTTTATTAATGATGATGGCAAAGGGTCCAAGGGGCAGGTGAAGAGATTGATTTAGGAGAAGTGTTTATTAAATTTAAAGGCTGTCATCAGGGATAGGGTAGAGATTTATTTTTGGACAGGCATAGATGGAATCTAATTGTCTGAGGTGACTGAAACACGTTCCACCACATAACTACAGAAACAGGACTGTTATTGACTCATGTCTTGTAAACAAATTACTTTAGTTGACGTGTGACCTGTAATTTCTCTACAGGCAAAGAGAAAAAAGTCAACGACACCCGAGAAACCAGCCAAGAAAGCCAAGAGTGGAGAGAGTTCAAAGCCGAGCAGCTCGGCCAAGAGCAGCGGGAACGGCAGCGACAACATGTTCCAGGTGAGGAGCGTAGTATGTTGCTTTGATCAGAACACGCTTACCCCCAAGGTTCCAAAGGCAGTACCACATTTTTAAACCATTCTTGGTAGCAAATATTGGGACCATAGGGTCAAGGAACACCCCGCTTTTCTTGCCTCTTGATTGGCTAAATGGGCTCTTCTACAATTGACCATTTAATTTAGCAGCAAACAGTCTTCCCTCTCTAGGTACAGACTGTCCTCCTGCCACAAACAGAACAGCTATTTTGGGGAGTTTAGTAAAGAAAATGCATTAGATTAGTGCTTAGTTCCTAGGGCTGTAGCGAAGCCACGATGACGTCGACGGCTCAATTCTAAAAATTCGTCGCCGTCAGATCCGGTAGTCGACGCACCACGCCCACATGTTGCATCCCCAGGAGTTTGTAAATGGAGGAGGAATCTGCCTGTTTTTCCTCTAGTGCCCCCTCCTCTCCGCCTTCACTAACATCTCTACCGAAGACCCGGAACAATGTCCGTCCGCTACTAGATTCCTTTCCTGTTTTGCCCGCCTTCGTCTCCCGGCAACGGGCAACAACTTCCGGGGTCAGATGCGCTGCTCCGTCTCTACCGCAGATGTAGGACATCACCGGGAGCGTTTCTCCCTTCATAAAGGAGCTTCTTTCAGACATTAGGAGAGCTGTTTTGGTGGTAGCAGTCTCTCCTCCGTGCTGGTCTGTTTGCTGCTGGGTGTTTTTGGTTTATTTAAACTTGGTAACTTGAACTTAACGTTGGTAAAGCTACTGTTAGCATTTTCGCTAACAGCTTCTTGCGTTTGGATAAGCTGTTACGTTTTGGTTTAGAGTTCATCCTTTTTGTGGTGCAGATCTCCCTTTTATTACATTTAGAGTGTTGTGGGTTTTTGGTTTAGTGTAAAATATCACCTGAGTTTGGTTTAACCACCCAGTTTAGAGTTTGGACCTTTGGAGATCCTTATTTTGGTCCAGAACCCAGTAATCTCTGCCCAGTGGGACATCCCTACTTATTAGTACTTTTGTTTTAATTCCCCACAGGCAGAATTAGTTTTATTATTCCCAACCTGTGGATGGAAAGATTTATGATTTTTTGTTATTGTTGTAAATAAACCTGATCATCATTTTAACTTTTAAATCCCGTTATTGTCCCTTCCTTTTTGCACACGATCCAAACTCCCCAGGAAGAGTCGTAACACCACTCGCCTCACGCTCATAAGTGACCAAAACAAAGCAGCATGGAGACACTCCGTCTCCAACCACCTCTCAGGCAGCAGCCTGCACTCCCAAGTTCTACACGTCACCAGAACATAACCAACCAACACAATAAAAGCAGTGTTATACAAAATGGAAGGCCTGTAGTGTTTATTCTCTTACAGTAACAATTTATCAATTTCTTTGAGGAATTTATTAGATTTTTTTTTGTTTTTTTATTAACTGCAATAGAAGAATAATCATTAGATTAATTGTAGGGCTGCAGCTATCGAATATTTTTGTAATCGAGTACTCTATTGAATCTTTTATCGATTATTCGAGTACTCTAATAAATGACCCTTTTGTGTTTGTGAACCATTATATCAAATAGCATGTTATAAAATATGAAATACCTCTTAAAAAGAGCAAGCAATTGCCAGTTATTCTTCAAGTTTTATTCAAAATTAGTTTTCAAAACTTCAGCACTTCAACTTTACTTCACAGTAAACAAATGTCTGTGCAAAAAATAAGCATACAACCTGGGCCGATTTTCCCCTCGTGCGAGAATCTGCAAACCCGGCAAGCCAGGCAAAAACTAGGAGGATAACTATTGAAGTAGCGCTGCGAGCGTCTGCGGCCCAAACAGAACCAGAACCGCTCACGGAGCATGCGCAAACAGCTCGCCAGCTGTTTCCCTATTAACACACGTCCGTTTTAATTTCTACATTTTTTTTCTCACACAATAACAAGGACTGTCGAGAAAGCATGTTTGCCGTGGTTTTGTCAAATTATACTGATCACAAAACATTTATTTACTTTCTTTCGTTTTCCTCCGCCACTCATAAATACCCGTCCTCCTGCAGCAATCCCGAGGGACAACAAATATCAATAACACAATAAAAAGTCCGACGTGTTGCTAGCAGACGCACAGTGTGAGCTGAAACTGAGTGCTACAAACGAGAAAGTTGCACAGTGTCCGCAGAATATACAGAAATACAGGCAAAAATGCATTATCTTGTAGAGGCTCCGAGTCCGCTTGCAGAAGTGACATTTACAGGTGCTGCAGCATGGAGGATGTGGTGTTGTGGTAGGCTAAATCCATTTTACAGTATTTATACTGGAGTACGTTTTCCGCCTTACGACGTGAAAAATGGTCCCACGCCTTTGACATTTTGTGTCTTTTTCGCACTCCACCGGGGTCCACGTTGTCCGCCATGGCTTAAGAGAAAGTTAAGTTACATTCGCTACTCGCGTGTGCATTCAGTCCAGTGGGCATGTGCGTCACTTATTTCAGTCCGGGTGAAACATGACCCCGGGCGATTGCAAGCCACAAATTAATTAAATGTGAATTAAACAAAGCCTCGAGTCAGAGAATTTGACTCGAGGCTTTTTTGTACTCGAATTATTCGAGGTACTCGAGGAATCGTTACAGCCCTAATTAATTGTCTAAATATTCATTAGAATAGTCGACTATTCGATAAAATAATCATCAGAATAATCATTTTAAATAATCATTTACCCCCAGCCCTATTAGTTCCCCTTTTCCCATCTGATATTTATAGTTAAAAATATTATTTAATTTTTGACCTACATTTCTGTAACAATTAAAGTTTGTATTAATAACACTCATCTTAGTCATAGTAACACATAAATATATGCAGTAAAATATAATACATTTCATTAACATGCATTTGTGTTGGAAACGGTAATATTTAATTTCTGCTGCCAACAATGTAATGGTGGCATGTCTACGGGTTGGCAATAATCCAGCTCAAATTATGTTCAAAGATGGAAGCGTTTGTGAATTATATACTACAACAGCTTGCTGTACTTCCTGCTTCTGTGTGCAGCGGTTCTGATCCATAGTAGGATGCAGAGTAAACAGGATGGTGGGGACTTTTCATCCACTTGTAGAGTTTAGTGTTTCTTAGTTTTACAATCATCATCTATTTTTCTGTGCGCCACTTGATCGTGACACTGCTACCCATTAGCTTTAGCATTAGCCAATCTGCGTGAAGCTGCACTTTTGATCCAAAACTTTGGACCGGTTCTGCCTTTGTGCCTTTGTTGGTTCCTTTATTTTCCTCCACTGCATCCAGATGACCACACTGCGCACCAGTAAAAAGCATTTTTCTTACACGTAACTTATTTTTGTTGAATAAAGTTCTGGGGAAAATAGAAATTCAAAGATGTTGCACCAGTGCTACGTTTAAAAATAGACAGACACGCACAAACAGTTTTTTTGTCGCACTTTACAGCCCTGCTCCGATATGGAAGAGCCTGGGGGAAAATCAGGACGTCAATAGCGCCAACCATAGATATGTACCAACTAGCGAGAAAAGAAATTTTTGATCTTTGTCTGCAGCGGTTTTAGTACTTTTCGGTGCACCGCTGCTGATACAGCGCCCTGGTAGTGGCGCAACACTGCAACTGCAGTTAAAATAACATCCATATAGTTGGAGGCAGAGTGAAATCTGGCTGAGGCGGCACAAAATTAGCTGGAGGCGGCCGCCACGCAAATTTGAATGCAGGAAAACCCTGACAACACCACATCCTCGATGCTGCAGCACCTTACCAGGAAACATCCACATGTAAATGTCACTTCTGCAAGCAGAGTCGGAGGTCCGCTATATATTCTACGGACACTGTGCAACTTTTTCGTTTGTAGCACTCAGTTTCAGCTCACACTGTGCGTTTGGTAGCAACACGTCGAACCTAAAAATGTGTTAAAAATAGCAGCTTTTACACAACCCATCTTACTTTTTATTGTGTTGTTATTATGTTTAGGTATTTAGCAGACACTTTTGTCCAAAGCGACTTACAAGTCCTCCTTTGCTGGAGTTGCTCCGGGTGAGAGTCGGAGGGCTGGGGTTGGCTTTTTGTTAGCCCCAAGACTCTCTGCCTGTGTGTTGGGGTTTACCCCGGGGGACGACAGGGTAACTTTCCTGCGCCTTTGGGTCGGGGAATGGTTCCTGACTGTTGTTTGTGCTTATGGGCCAAATATCAGTTCAGAGGACCCACCCTTTTTTGGAGTCCCTGGGACGAGTGCTAGTTGGTGCTCCATCAGGGGACTCCATTGTCCTGCTGGTGGACTTCAATGCCCACGTGGGCAATGACAGCTTGACCTGGAGGGGTGTGATTGGGAGGAACGGCCGCCTGACCTGAACTCGAGTGGAGTTCACTGTTTCGTTATTGGACTTCAATGCAAGCCGCAGTTTGGCCATAATGAACACCATGTTCGAACATAAGGATGCCCATCGGCACACTTGGTACCAGGGCAGCCTAGGTTGCAGGTCGATGATAGACTATGTAGTCGTATCATCTGGCCTGCGGCCGTATGTTTTGGACACCCGAGTGAAGAGAGGAGCGGAGCTGTCAACTGATCACCACCTGGTGGTGAGTTGGATCAGATGGCAGGGGAAGATGCCGCGTAGACCTGGCAGACCCAAACGCATATTGAGGGTCTGCTGGGAACGCCTGGCAGAAGAACCTGTTAAGACGGTCTTCAACTCCCACCTCCGGCAGCGCTTTGACCGTGTCCCGAGAGCAGTGGGGGACATTGAGTCCGAGTGGGCCTTGTTCCACTCTGCGATTGTTGAGGCGGCTGTTGCTAGCTGTGGTCGCATGGTGGCCGGTGCCAGTCGTGGTGGCAACCCCCGTACCCGCTGGTGGACACCAGAGGTTCGGGGAGCCGTCAGGCTGAATAAGGAGGCCTACAGGGCGTGGCTGGTCTGTGGGTCTCCGGAGGCAGCAGACAGGTACCAGATAGCCAAGCGGGGTGCAGCAGTGGCAGTTGCCGAGGCAAAATCTCGGTCGTGGGAGGAGTTTGAGGCCATGGAGAAAGACTATTGATCGGCTCCAAAAAAGTTCTGGCAAGCTGTCCGGCGCCTCAGGAGAGGAAGGCAGCAACTCGCTCACACTGTTTACAGTGGGGATGGGGAGCCGCTGACGTCAACTGGGGCTATAGTCGGGCGATGGAAGGAATACTTTGAGGAGCTCCTCAATCCCACCTATGCGCATTCTGAGGAGGAACCAGAGCCGGGGGACCTGGGGATAGACTGTCTAATCTTGGGGGCAGAAGTTGCTGAGGTAGTCAACTACACAGCGGCGGAGCCCCGAGGGCGGATGAGGTTCGTTCTGGGTATCTCAAGGCTATGGATGTTGTAGGGCTGTCATGGATGACACGCCTCTGCAACATTGCGTGGTCATCGGGGGCAGTTCCTGTGGAGTGGCAGACCGGGGTGGTGGTCCCCATCTTTAAGAAGGGTGACCTGAGGGTGTGTTCCAACTATAGGGGATCACACTCCTCAGCCTCCCTGGAAAGGTTTACTCCAAGGTACTGGAGAGGAGGGTCCGATTGATAGTTGAATCTCAGATTGAGGAGGAGCAATGTGGTTTTCGTCCTGGCTGTGGAACTGTGGACCAGCTCTATACCCTTGCAAGGGTGATGGACGGGGAATGGGTGTTTGCCCAACCAATCCACATGTGTTTTGTGGATTTGGAGAAGGCTTATGACCGTGTTCCCAGGGGCACCCTGTGGGGGACGCTCCAGGAGTATGGGGTGGGTGGCTTTCTGTTACGGGCCATTTAGTCCCTTTACCAGAGGCGCGTGAGTTTGGTCCACATAGCCAGTAGTAAGTCTGGCCTGTTCCCGGTGAGGGTTGGACTCCGCCAGGGCTGCACTTTGTCTCCGGTTCTGTTCATTACCTTTATGGACAGAATTTCTAGGCGCAGCCGTGGTGTGATGTGTGTCGAGGTTGGTGGCAGGAGAATCTCATCTCTGCATTTTGCGGATGATGAGGTCCTCCTAGCTTCATCCTGCTCTGACCTTCAGCTCATGCTGGGTAGGTTCGCGGCCGAGTGTGAAGCGGCTGGGATGAGGAACAGCACCTCCAAATCTGAGACCAGTGTTCTCGACTGGACAAGGTTGGCTTGCCAACTCCGGGTCGGAGGAGAGGTCCTACCTCAAGTGGAGGAGTTCGGGGTCTTGTTCACGAGTGAGGGTAGGAGGGTCGGGAGATCGACAGGCGGATTGGTTCAGCATCTGCAGTGATGCGGACACTGAGCCGATCTGTCGTGGTTAAGAGGCAGCTGAGCCAGAAAGCCAGGCTCTCAATTTACCGGTCGAACTACATCCCAATCCTCACCTATGGTCATGAGCTTTGGGTAATGACCGAAAGAACGAGATTGCGGATACAAGCGTCCGAAATGAGTTTCCTCCGTAGGGTGGCCGGGCTCAGCCTTAGAGATAGGGTGAGGAGCTCGGACATTCGGGAGGGACTCGGAGTAGAACCGCTGCTCCTTCGGATCGAAAGGAGCCAGTTGAGGTGGTTTGGGCATCTGGTCACAGGGGTGGACCTTTAAAGCGCCCGAGCGCCAATGGCGCTAAATTTTCTCGTCGGGCGGTAAATACTTGACGACTTACCGCCCGGGTGGCGCCCAAGCCTTATTTGTCATTTACACACCGGCTTTCACCTACATCATGGCCCCGCCCTGTAGGAAGCTGCCGTTTTCGTTTCGCGCGCGTGAACCTGCGCGCCTCTAGCCACGTACTGCACTTGTATGATTCATGCACGTACTGCACGATTCTAGTTATTGTCACGTGAACTATAAGTTCACTATTAAAGACGAAGTGGAACCACGCTAGAAACACACAAGCACGCAGGAAGATGGCGCCACCACAGGGATTGGATTTCTTGATGAAATCTCCGGCAAAACGCTTTAAAACTGGTGAGGTGAAGCGAGACAGTTCGAAACGGTATGAAGCAGAGAAGCGTGTGCGTAGGTGGAATGATTCTTGGCGGTTTAAAGAAGACGGGAGGCGCGGAGAATGGCCGTATTTGAGTTGAGTAGCGGCTCGCCTGGAAAACAGACGAGAGCAGACGGAAGCAGCAGGGGGAGTGGTTGAAAGCCGGCGTTTAACGCCGGGGACACACCGGCTGCGGAAGCGCCCAAAGCGAATCGCTCACGAAGTCCGGCCGCTGCTCGCCGCTCCTCAGTTCAGATCAGACGCGCCCCGGCTCAGCTGTAGTTTTTGTTTTAACTACTTGGTGTCCTCCATTTCCTCAGCTCTTTTCCTCTGTGTGTGTGTGTGTGTGTGTGTGTGTGTGTGTGTGTGTGTGTGTGTGTGTGTGTGTGTGTGTGTGTGTGTGTGAGAGAGAGAGAGAAATGGTGTGAACCAGTTGTTTCTGCCAGTTGAATCTCTTGGACTTCCCTACATGTGTAGCTCGGGGGTGACGATGGATGAAGATATCGCGTTAGCATTCACACTTGTTCAATTTTCAATTTTAATTCTGGTGCCTGTTAGCAGCTGCAACACATCCTCACGTGCTTGTGGATATCATATGTCGTATATGAAGACATGACTGTAATAATAAGTAAAGGTTATCAGCTGTTCAGTGTGCTCATAGGAAACGTGACAAAAGAAAACAAAACACATTTCTCCTTATGGCCTATATTGTTGTTATCATCAACGTAAAGTGATTTACAGAATACATGTGACCAACTAACATTTCATGTTCTACCACCGGATGTTTGGATCAAAATATGAACCAATCAGATCTTCGATCAGGTGAGAGCCAGGCGTTTCCCGTCATCCTCTAGGTTTTGCAGCCAAGGGAGAGCAACTGTAGCGCCTTGCTCCAAAATCTGCGGCCGCCTTGATCTCACGAGGTTATCGTTGCCTACGTATGCATGACGTCAGAGCAAGTCGGCGTCAATTCGGACACAAATCTAACCGGCATGCACTGCTCGCCGATCACCGCTGGTCTAATCTGCGCAGAACTGGCTCATCTCGAACACAGCCGATGGCTCGAGTACAGCAAAGCGGCATTGGTGATGTACTGCGTTGTATGCCGGAAGTATGAGACGACAAAATCGTGTTTTGTTGAGGGAACAAACAAATTCAAACTTGAATACGTTATTATGTTTGTGAATGTGTACAAAATAAAGGTTTATTACATTTAAAACGGTTCAGTTGTTATTTTGACTCGTTTTGGCAGCTGACCAGCGGGGCCGGAAGATTCTTGGCGGGGCCGGTAAATGTTCAGAGTTACCGGCCCGGCTGGCCGGTTGGTTTTGAAGTTAATGTCCACCCCTGGGTCAGGATTAGGGCTGCAACTAACGATTATTTTCATAATCGATTAATCTGTTGATTATTTTTTCGATTAATCGATTAATCGGTTTGTTATTGTTTAGCTATTTAACCTATACAAGTGATGAATACATTTCAGTTAAGAAAAAGAAAAACATAAGAGAATTGTGCAGTTGACTGCAATCTATTTTATTGCACATGACCACAGTCAGCAGTGTAAAATGAGCTAAAAAGTGCAAAATATCAGTCCAGAATAATTTTTGGGCATCAAAATATAAGAGGTAAATTCCATAAAAAATAATGTAGAATCTGGAATAGAGTTTGTAAGTGGTATGCATTGCTGGGGGGTGAGTGTCTTGTTCCCCATGTAGTTGTCCATCGTTGCTTGTTTTTTTCTGCATAAGAAACACAAATAAACTGAATTAAGTACACATATAAAATAAAGCAGCACACACACTACAACACTAAATCAATATTACATTATTTGAATTAATTAACAATATACAGTGATCATTTATTTTGACAAAAATGTGTTGTGAGGCGTTTTACAGCATTAGATAGTAAAACAGCCTTTTAATATTTAAAAAAAGGACTTTCTGAATTTCTCCTGTATTTAAAAATTGAAAGCGTACAACTATGCCGCGTTATATTCACCTGGACACAGCTCGTCTGTATATTTTTCTCCGCGGAGTTGTCCTTTTTTGAATGAGGAACACAGTTATGGGTTTGTGCCGTTTTTCTCTTAACGAGAACATTCTTATAAACAGACGTGCTAAATTTGGCAAGCGCATGATTTACAACACGGAGGAGATTCACGATTGCATCTAGTCAATCAGAAGTAGAACACCGTAAACTGACGCGGCAAAAAAAAAACATGTTTAACATCCACTATAACGAACTCAGCTAACACTAAGTCCCAAATGTGATCTGCGTTAGCTTGTTTATTTTCTGTTACTTACCGGACTTTCCTCTGCTGCATCAGCCCCCACATGTTTTCATCTCAAATGTTCACTTAGGGATGTCGTGCTTCCGTGCCATGCTAGATGGTTTTTGCATATTTTGTAGGTCACCGGTCTTTTCAAGGCATCTAGTGAAGTGCTCCCATACTCGTGAGGTTTTTGTCCGGGGTTTCTCTTGTTTTGTCGCTTCTATTTTTCTTCCGTATTTGTTGTTGATCCGCCATCTCTCACAGCAAGATGCGCGTCAGTAACGTGATACGTCATGAAAACCGAGGGCACTTATTGGCTAATTTCTTCTTCTACGGCTCCACTGGTAGATCAGTGGCTCATTACTGCCACACACTGGCGGCAAATTTAACAGATTGTAACCGATGTCAGATTGTGGTAAAAAATAGACTTTATGCGGTAAAATATGATTATTAAACAACTAATCGATGACTAAAAAAGTTGTTAACTATTTTAATAATCGATTATAATCGATTAAATCGATTAGTTGTTTCAGCTCTAGTCAGGATGCCTCCTGGACGCCTCCACGGGTAGGTGTTTCGGGCATGTCCTGCCGGCAGGAGGCCCCTGAGTCGACCCAGGACACGTTGGAGAGGTTACATCTCCAATCTGGTCTGGGAACGCCTTGGGGTCCTGCCAAAGGAGCTGGTGGAGAAGGCCGGGGAGAGGACAGTCTGGAGCTCCCTAGTTGGGATGCTGCCCCTTCGACCCGGATAAGCGGAGGAAGACGGAAGACGACAACGACGAAGACTTACAAGTGATGATCGGCATGTTGCCCTTGAGGCTAACAACAACAATAACAACTTGACATCAATAATGGAGAGGAGGGAACAAAGGAGTGGACGGTAGAGGGGGGGACGGGTGCAGGGAGGGTGCTAATTTAGAAGATGCTCTCTGAAGAGCAGGGTCTTCAGGAGTTTCCTGAAAATTGAAAAAGAAGCCGCAGTTCTGTTAGTGCTTGGAAGGTCATTCCACATTTGTTTAACGATGCATGAGAAGAGTCCGGAATGTCCTGAGCGTGGTGTAGGCACTGCTGGCCGACGATCCTGTCATGACCGGAGCAGCCGGACCGAGACCTAAGCCTTTGCAAGAGGATTCAGGTAGATGGGCACCGTACCATCTCTGACTTTGTATGCTAGTGTTAGCAATTTGTATTTGATGCGTGCTGCTAGCGCTAGCCAGTGTAGCTCAATGAACAGAGGGGTGACATGTGCTCTTTTATGGCTGATTGAAGACCAGATGCGCTGCTGCGTTCTGGACCATTTGAAGAGGTCTCAGTACAGCGTGGAAGACCAGTTATAAGTAGGGATGCACCGATCAGGTTTTTTGCTGCCCATCACCGATACTGATCACGTGGATTGGCCAGAAATTTTCTACAGCATTATAATGAGTGCTACAAACTACATAATCTGGGAATAAAGGAAATGTAACCTAATCTGTATTAGGGTTGTCACGGTGTGAAAATTTAACCTTTCGGTGTATTTTTTTTTTAAACATGCTACATTTTCACACAGTTAAATAAACCCTGTATGTCAGGAAATATTGTCCTCAGTTTGTGTCTAAATTTTGCCTAAAATGTAATTATGTTGTTTATTTGTTTACATTTTTTCCCTTTAGTCCTTAAAATACCAATATTTGCCCATAACCTCTTATTTTATGTCTGTTTGATGTCATCATTTTAAAAATATTAGATCAGATGATACTCAGTACTCAAGTAGCCGTCTAATCAGATACTTTTTTACCCTTACTTGAGTAATAAACCCTGTATCAGGAAAATATTGTCCTCGGTTTGTGTCCTTCCAGTGAGCTTTGCAGATGTGGGAAAATGTCATCAGGCAGTAATCATTGTTAAATTCATAATTATTCTCGGAGAGAGACCAACTCTTATCTGCCGCTGGGAGCCCCATAATGCATAGCGACATTTCAACATGGCGGTGTCCGCGACACGGTTTATATGCAGGTAGCGGTGCTGCGGCTGCTTTATGTAGCGACTCGTTGCATTCTCCCTCAACCCAAATCCTCGGATCACGCATTTTAGCTAAAACGCTAACGTTAGCTTGCGTTGACTGTAGAGTTGTGGGTGATGGTCACGCAGATGTGTCATGAGATTTGAAGCATTGCTGCCTTTCACAGACACTTTTTCTGCACGTGCTGCAAACAGGATAGCCGTCTTCTATCAGCTGTCCCTTGGCATTCTTCAAATATCCAAAAGATGCCCGTACTTCCGACTTTGTCTTCTTTGAGGGATAAAAAATGTCCTTCTGAGCGCTGCCGTCTCCTCCTTTGGCCATTATGTCAGCTTTAGCTTCAAGAAAGTTTTGGTTGTAAAAACTTCAGCAGATGATATGGTGGCTGGTAAGGGTCACCGCCCCTACACCGCAGCCACGGTAAACCCCCCGAGATAATATAGTTTTTTTTTTAAATCAAGACGGTTATTATTATTGTCAACTTTTTTACCGGGGTTTACCGCTACACCGGTTAACGTGACAACCCTACCTGATCGGTCTGCTTTGATCTATTTTGAAAACTCCGATCAAAACGGATAGGGGCGCTATCGGCCGATTGGGATCAAATGCCGATCCATCGGTGCATCCCTAGTTATAATTATTGCATTAATCGAGGCGGGAGATGACAGTAGATTGCACCAGGAGCTGGGTGGCATGTTGTGTTAGGTATGGTCTGATCTTTCGTATGTTGTACAGCGCAAAGCGGCATGAACGAGCAACAGAGGCAACATGATCTTTAAAGGTCAGGGGTTCATCAATCACAACACCCAGATTTCGAACTGCCTTTGAAGGAGCCAGAGATAGGAAGTCATTTTGAATTGAGATATTGTGCTGTATGGATGGTTTTGCTGGGATGACAAGTAATTCAGCGTTAGAGAGGTTGAGTTGGAGATGGTGGGATTTCATCCATTTTGATATGTCAGAGAGACAGTTTGATATTTGTGCAGAGACAGTGTGGTTGTCCGGTGGAAATGACAGATAGAGCTGGGTGTCATCTGCATAGCAGTGGTAGGAGAAGCCATGTGATCGAATGATCTCACCCAGTGAGGTGGTGTATATGGCAAAGAGAAGAGGTCCTAGTACTGAGCCCTGGGGGACTCCTGTGGCAAGATGGTGCACGGTAGAGGATTGTTCAAGCCAAGATACACTGAATGATCGTCCTGGGAGGTACGATTCAAACCAGGCATGTGCTTTCTCTGTGATACCCATGTTAGACAGTGTGGACAAAAGGAAGCCATGGTTGACAGTGTCAAATGCAGCCGATAAGTCGAGGAGGATAAGCACTGAGGATTTGGCAGTCGCTCTAGCTTCTTTTAAGGATTCCATCGCTGCTAACAGAGCAGTTTCAGTGGAGTGGCCCTTTTTGAACCCAGATTGGTAAGGGTCAAGCAGACAGTTTTGTGAGACGTATTCTGTGATCTGCTTGAAAGCCACCCTTTCGATGACGTCTGTTGTCCCTCGGGATTGCTGCAGGAGGATACGGGTATTTATGAGTGGTTGAGGAAAACGAAAGAAAGTAAATAAATGTTTTGTGATCAGTATAATTTGACATAACCATGTCAAACATGCTTTCCCGACGATCCTTGTTGTGTGAGAAAAAAAAGTGTAGAAGTTAAAACGGACTTGTGTTAATAGGGAAATAAGTGGCGAGCCATGTTTGCGCATGCGCCGTGAGCAGTGCTGGTTCTGTTTGGGCCGCAGCTGCTCGCAGCGCTACTTCAACAGTTATCCTCCTCGTTGCCAGGCTAGCAGATTCTCGCACGAGGAGAAAATCGGCTCAGGTTGTATGCTTATTTTTTGCACAGACATTTGTTTACTGTGAAGTAAAGTTGAAGTGCTGAAGTTTTGAAAACTAGTTTTGAATAAAACTTGAAGAATAACTGGCAATTGCTTGCTCTTTTTAAGAGGTATTTCATATTTTATAACATGCTATTTGATATAATGGTTCACAAACACAAAAGGGTCATTTGTTAGAGTACTCGAATAATCGATAAAAGATTCAATAGAGTACTCGATTCCAAAAATATTCTATAGCTGCAGCCCTAGTATGTATCTGATCTTTTTTGGAAAAGATGAATTAAGGAGCATATGCCGCACAACTTCAACTGTGCCAGAAATGGTCAAGGATCAGACGCAACTTTGTTCCTGGAGACGTGGTTCTCATAGTGGATGACTCAGGACCTCGTGGTTCCTGGGTCATAGGCAGAGTCGCAGAAGCAGTGAAGGATAGGGACTTGTACGTCAAGTCTGGATTAAGACCAACCAGCCACCTATGTAGACCCATTACGAAGTTATGCCTTCTTCAGGGGTCTTCTGATTTGTGAAGATGACACCTTTGACCCATCACGACATTATGACATGTCTCACCTTTATGTTAATATTGTTTTATTTGATGCACTCCACTTTGAACTGCACCAATCCAGCGACTGCTGCAGTGTAATAACTAGTATTAAAGGTGAGTACACCAATATTTGCACAGTAATAATTTCTATTTTAAACTCTCAGTGACACACTTTGCAGGGTGGATTTGGCATTTAATTTTTCTTGGCGTCTGGAAAAACATCTTCTTTTGCCCCCTTTATTTGACTTTCTGCCCCCTTTATTTTGGTCCAAGATCATTACCGGGCTGGCCTTATTAAAAACCTTCTACACCCCTGCTTAGCAGACTTAATGAAGTATTTTTAAGCCAGTATAAAAATGACTGAAACACAAATTTACATATTTGGCATTATTGACCAATATTTTTGATTTGATTTATTTGTTAAGAACATCTAGATGCATTACAGTGAACATTATAATAAGCTGGGCGGACACTGTGCGACTTTTTCACTCGTAACACAGCTTCAGCTCAAACTGTACGACTTCAGCGCAGGGTAGATCTCACGAGTCATGTGCTCACTGTACGTCTGGTAGCAACACGTCGGACCTAAAAATATGCTAAAAATAGCAGTTTTTACACAACACATCAGACTTTTGTCTTGTTTTGCCTGTTGTCCTTCGGGAGTGCTGCAGGAGGACACACAGGGATTTATGGGGGTTGGATGAGGAAACGACATAAAGAAAGTAAATCTGTGTTTTGTGATCAGTTTAATTTGACATGAACACGACAAACACACTTTCTTGACGATCTTTGTGAGTAAAAAAATGTGTAGAAATAAAAACGAATGTGTGTTATTGGGGAAATAGCGGGTGAGCGGAGTTGATGCAGGATTGCGAATGCGCCGTGAGCGGTTCTGGTACTTTTTGGGTCGCAGCTGCTCGCTGCGCCGCTTCAACCCTCATGAGGAACGAGATAAATATTAAACACTCCAGAAGTCCGTGCGAGCTCACGATTGCTGATCGGTAGCTGGTCACGTGGTGTTAATCGCCTCTCGTAACCCCCCGTACACTACACGACGCTCAGCGCAAAACTCGCCCCGATCTTGTGGATTCTCGCACGAGTGGAAAATCTGCTCAAAAAAGTGAAAAAGTCGCACAGTGCACGCCCGGCTTACTGTCTGTGTGTGTGCGTTGATGCCTGGGCCGAGCTGACTGAGCTCCCGGCTGCAGTTTTGTGTGTAGGGAGGGGCGGGCGCTCTATCTGACTGGCCAATCACAGAGTGTGAAGACAGTCAGTTACCCAATGAGGATTTCATTCAGCACGATTACAGATATTTTCGAGTTATACACTCGTTTCTTGCTCGTATTCGTCAAAAATGCTTTATCCATACGCTCATAGCTGTAACCACCCTGCCCTGCCTCCTCCTCCTTGCTACCTGCCGGCTGTGATCACAAGCAACAACACAGTAGTTCCCGCTGCTTCTTTGGGAAACGGCGCAAAAAAAAAAAACATCACTTGGGATGTTGTAGGCGTGGCGGTGGGATTTCAGCCGTGGCGGGCCGCCACGGCTACGCCTATGTAAGGGAAACCCTGCAAGAGTGGTTTTAGAGTTTTGCAATCTGGATTAGGAAAACTAAGAATAATATTTTCAAAAGAACTGTAGCTATTAATTGGTAAGTGATTGATTATTAAGTTTGAATGAAAAATGGTTGAAACTCCTCCTCGCCCTGTACTTGAAGCAATATGATTTAAATAATTACTAGGAGTCTACTCGTTTAAACTAACATAGTCCTCTTGCTGCAGCCAGGATTCTGTGAGAGAGAGAGCAAAGAAATCTGATTATCACAAATCAAGTCATTAACTAACAGTCTTTGAAAAAACAGACCTAATGTTCAATAAAACACAATTAATTTTTCTAGTTTTTTGCTCAGTTGAATTTGTTCTAATATTTATGAGATTTCCATGATTTGCTTTATTAAGCCTGATATTTAATCTGTGTGGTTTTGGCCGTGGGCAGGACACTGTCTCTATGGGGTAGTGGGTGGGTAACAGTACAGAAGCTGCAGAGGGGTGGGTTAAACTACGACTCTGCTTCCTGGTCTGGACCCTGGGTTGTCATGGAGGACTAATAAAACTGGCCATGTTCCTAGAAAGAAGAGCTGCTCCATCCAAAGAGGGATGGATGCCGTCTCTCCGCATCAGACCAGGTTTTCCTCAAAAAGTTTTCCAATTATCAATGTAGCCCACGTTGTTTTCAGGACACCACCTAGACAGCCAGCGGTTGAAGGACAGCATGCGGCTAAACATGTCGTCACTGGTCCGATCAGGCAGGGGGGCAGAGAAAATTACGGAGTCCGACATTGTTTTGGCAAACTTACACACCGAAGCAACATTAATTTTAGTGACTTCCGATTGGCGTAACCGGGTGTCGTTACCGCCAGCGTGAATAATAATCTTACTGTATTTACGCTTATCCTTAGCCAGCAGTTTCAGATAAGATTTAATGTCGCCCGCTCTGGCCCCAGGTAAACATTTAACTATGGTTGCTGGAGTCTCTAATGCCACGTTTCTGACTATGGAGCTGCCAATGATCAGAGTCCGCTAGTCAGTGGGCCTGTACAGTACAGTACTAGGGGTGTAATGATACATAATTCTCACGAGACGATACAAGATTTTAACAACAGTTTAAAAGAAAATTTTAAAGATCTAACTTATGCAGGAAATAATTTATTGTGAACTTAGAAACTTTTCCACAAACTTGACTGATCAATTTTTCAGATGTGCATAGGTTTCTAGCTAGGGCTGCAACAAACGATTATTTGGATAATCGATTAATCGGATGGGGTCTCGACACGATTAATCAATTAATCGGATTACATAGGGACATTTTTAAAAACTGCTAGGGAAACGTTATTTTTCTCCTTCCCTCACTTTATTAAACACAACATTATTAGAAAACAGTTCAATAGCAGAAAAACAACATGCCATCACCTAAATTGTCTTATCAGGTGTATAGACAGAGACCCTAAGCTACACCTATCTGTGACCTAAAATGCTTAGTCCAAGTTAAACAGCTTAAAGAGCAAGTCAACCCCTACCAGAGTCTAATTCCACTCCCACTTCATGTTTGAAAAATGCAACACATGCTGTTGCCTGGCAGACCGAGAGGGCGGAGCCGCTAACAAATACACACACACTCAGGCTCACGACAGCATTGTGACATCATAATGTACCAGTTTACATCATAGCATACTTCTTAGCCAATAGCGGTGGCAGATTTAAATTAAAATACAGTGCAGAGTTTTTACCTGACAATGGCACAACACTGCCAGTTTTAGGCAGAATATTTAAATTTTAACTAAGATGCACTGAAGTGCCAAATTATTGACGACACGTGTCTGCAGCACGATTAGACACTCGTTTATTTAGTTTATCAGCAAAAAAAAGTTTATTTGGGGGTGACTTGCTCTTTAAGGGCAATTCTCATCTGTTTTGTTTGATCTCATCTGTAGACATTTATTATAATTGGGGATGTCAAACAACTAATTTTTAAATGTAATTAAACATAGGCTGTGAATTAATCAAAATTAATCACTATTTCCAAAAATGACTGAAAAATACCAAATAAAACAAAAGTAAATGAATGCCATCCTCCTTGTGATGATGCCCTGGGCAACTGCCATAAAGTCACATCAAGAAATGCTGCTGATCATTCCAATGATCCCAAATAGACTCGCATTAGGCCACATGAAAGCAACTGAACCCAAAAATATATTAACCAGTATATAACTGCACTCTCACACAACACGCCTGCAGCAACAGTTAGGACTCCTCCCTCCCTTTTAAAAGCGTTTTCGCTTCTGAGGACATTGTGGTTGTGAAGCCACATGCTAGTCTGGCCCCGGTGTGATCAACCAGTTTCTGCGGGAATGTGACGGCGGAACCGGTTCGCAGCTGTGCGAGGCCCCCCCCCCGCCTATCTAATAGCGTCGCGCTTACAATTTTATAGACTTTTTTCACGAGCTTAGGGCATGTCTAGCCTGTGTAATAATCCGGGGCTTGGGTGAATCACTTTTGAAAAGTTTTTAACTTACCCAGACACCGAGCTCTCTCCCTCCTCGCTGATGATTCTGACATGCTTGCGTTTAAGACGCTGCATCATCACGGTAGTATCCCCGTGCCATGCTGAGTCTGACCTACAAACGTTGGATGTCTTCACCTGATTTAACTGAAAATGCTCCCAAACTTTAGAAGTTTTTACTTTTTTGGGGTCTCGCTGCTTCTGCCATGTTCCTCTTACAAACACCTGCCGGCTCTCCACCGGTCTGCGCGCAACGGCGGGCGGGAGGGGAGGGGGCTTTTGGAAGAGTTGCGCAACACAACAAATCGATGACGCAATTCGTTGCCAACGCTTTTAGTAATCGATTTTCATCGAATTTATCGATTCGTTGTTGCAGCCCTATTTCTAGCTTCTCGAACAATGAGAATCAAACCAAACTTTCCAAAAACTGAACATAAATAAAACTTTAAGTAAAATATTATCTTTATCTTTTTTCTTTATTTTTAAATTTTTTTGCTTATTCTATTATTCTATGCTGTACCTTCAAACAAGTGAAAACAAAATATTTCACACACTAAGTGTTAAAGCTGGACACTTAATGTGTCAACATATTTCCTCAGAGGTTTAGTCACAGGTAACAGCTGGATTCCTCAGCTTATTTAATGGTCATATTCTTTTTCAAGAAAATAAGCATGTGAACATTTTCTGGCAGTAACTTGAGACCTTTGGGCACTAACTATGTCCCCTGCAGTTGAAACAACACGCTCACTTTGGACGGAAGTAGCTGGGATGGAAAGATATGCTTTGGCAAGTGAAGACAGCAAAGGATGTTGAATGCAGTTGTCTTTCCACCACTTCAGAGGGCAGCTACTTGGTGGAATAGATGCCTCTCCTCTGTAATGTGTAAGCTCCTTCTTGATCTGCTCTGGTCCATTGTTCTGGTCTGGTTCAGGAGAGAAAGAATCCCCCAGCAGATCCTCAGGAGCAGTCTTCTTGGATGCTGGCTCTGTCACTTCCAGCCCAGGTTCAGGAGCCTGTTATTCTTTTTGTGGGGGACGCAGAGCTCCACCAGCTGCCTCTCCTTCCCTCTTATCATCATTTGTGGCCTTTAAACAGCAGAAATATTGACACACTGTCATAGATTTTATCAATATGTTCATCAATAACCCATTACCTATAGCGAAGAGAGGAGACAATGAGCAGACAGGTCAAACAGTTATAACTGTGGCAAGATGCCGAAGCAAAATGCCCCGAACATCTGTTCACAGACTTTATTTATAGAAAGGAAGAAAAGAAAGGAGGAGTGAGGTCATTGTGTGAGAGAGGGAGTCAGTTTGTGTATGAATACAAGAGAGTGTGTGTGTGTGTGTGTGTGTGTGTGTGTGTGTGTGTGTGTGTGTGTGTGTGTGTGTGTGTGTGTGTGTGTGTGTGTGTGTGAGGATGCAGAGAGGCATAGAGCAGTACATATTACATCCAGTTGGTTGAGTCCATGATCAAGAATTAATAAACATACATTTTTCCATAACATACCCTCTTGTTTATCCTAATAGGATAACCAAACAAAAGGATGCAACAAAACAAAACCAAATAAGGAAAAATAAAAAGAAGTAAAATAATAAGGATTTTCATCCACTTCCATAACTTGTCGCCACTAACTATGAAAGCTACATCAATAACAAAAATCAAATAATAGAAGAGGAGTAAAACAGGAAAGGTAACCATCTCAGTAGTCATAAGGGCTAACAGGTTACAAATCAATTACATCAAAACAAAAGCAAAACAAAAATGATAAGCATCAAAACAAGGAAAATTAAAGCTGCAAGCAGCGTCATTTGGCCCTCGCAACGAAGCTGCTCGCCCTCCGTTCGCATCCCCTCCACTCTCCAAACCCATCGCCCTGCAACCGGTGGCGCACGAGCGCCCATGCGCACCAGACACCCCAATGTGCATTTAACTGCGATCACTGTGAGCTGTCACCTCAATCTGACTCAGCCTTTCCTCCTAGCCTGCCAACCGTCCCAACTAAAAATGTTTTACAATAGCAAAATATTCCAGCTTGGAAAGAGAATCTGTAACGTCATTTGAACAAAATGGCTGACTTAGTGTGGGATATGGACCATGGCTCCATGAGACTTCTTTGTAGGCCCAAGCACACTACATAAGTGTGCAAAATTTCACAATCCTCAAAGCATGACTTGGGGCTACGATATTTAATGGTCGTAGGGGGTGCCATTTTAGAAAAAAAGGCCACGCCCACCAGCTTATGACATTGATTTATATTGGGGGTCAGACTAAGATCTCTCACCAGAAATCTTTTGGTGATCTCGTGGGAAATGAGGAAATGAGAAGCAAACTTATTTCCATGGCGTGATGGGAAATTTCGCCATGCTCCCAGGGCCCTTCCCTTTTTTGAAACCTGCCAGTACTGGAGACCAAGTGACCTCAACTTGTCTGCTGCTATTTGCCAGAGAGTGCTGGTGATTGGGTAAAAGGAATCTAATAGGGAGCTGTGAAAAAAAGAGTGGCGTGGTGACAGGTCAAAGTTTGAGGCTTAGCCACGCCCACAACTTTATACTTATTTAAAATCTGATGGTTTTTTCCCCTATGTCTGAAGAGTATGTAGCAGAAGTTTGAAGGCAATCAGTGAAAAGGGCGACGGGGCATCATTCTCCAAACAACGTGTGTGAAAACCACTCAATCGAGTACTTGGACCAAAATGGCCGACCTCCTGTTCGTTTTTGCGCTTGGCTCCAAGAGACGCTTTTGTAGGTCCTAAGACACTACATTAGTGTACCAAATTTCGTAATCCTCAGTCAAAGTATGGCTTGGGGCTGACAGTTTTAATGGTCCTAGGGGGTGCTATTTCAGAAAATAGGCCACGCCCACCGCATTTTCACAAGAATTTTTTAGGGGGCCAGACTAGAATCCCCCACCAGAAGTTTAGTGGCGATATCTTTAGAAATGACGAAATGGGAGGCAAACGTACAGTGGGGCAAAAAAGTATTTAGTCAGCCACCGATTGTGCAAGTTCTCCCACTTAAAATGATGACAGAGGTCAGTAATTTACATCATAGGTACACTTCAACTGTGAGAGACAGAATGTGAAAAAAAAATCCATGAATTCACATGGCAGGATTTTTAAAGAATTTATTTGTAAATCAGGGTGGAAAATAAGTATTTGGTCAATGACAAAAATTCAACTCAATACTTTGTAACATAACCTTTGTTGGCAATAACAGAGGTCAAACAATTACTATAGGTCTTTACCAGGTTTGCACACACAGTAGCTGGTATTTTGGCCCATTCCTCCATGCAGATCTTCTCGAGAGCAGTGATGTTTTGGGGCTGTCGCCGAGCAACACGGACTTTCAACTCCCTCCACAGATTTTCTATGGGGTTGAGGTCTGGAGACTGGCTAGGCCACTGCAGGACTTTCAAATGCTTCTTACGGAGCCACTCCTTTGTTGTCCGGGCAGTGTGTTTGGGATCATTGTCGTGTTGGAAGACCCAGCCACATTTCATCTTCAAAGCTTTCACTGATGGAAGGATGTTTTGGCTCAGAATCTCACGATACATGGCCCCATTCATTCTGTCCTTAACACGGATCAGTCGTCCTGTCCCCTTAGCAGAAAAACAGCCCCAAAGCATGATGTTCCCACCCCCATGCTTCACAGTAGGTATGGTGTTCTTGGGATGCAACTCAGTATTCTTCTTCCTCCAAACACGATGAGTTGAGTTTATACCAAAAAGTTCTACTTTGGTTTCATCTGACCACATGACATTCTCCCAATCCTCTGCTGTATCATCCATGTGCTCTCTGGCAAGCTTCAGACGGGCCTGGACATGCACTGGCTTCAGCAGTGGAACACGTCTGGCACTGCAGGATTTGATTCCCTGCCGTTGTAGTGTGTTACTGATGGTGACCTTTGTTACTGTGGTCCCAGCTCTCTGCAGGTCATTCACCAGGTCCCCCCGTGTGGTTGTGGGATTCTTGCTCACCGTTCTCATGATCATTTTGACCCCACGGGATGTGATCTTGCGTGGAGCCCCAGATCGAGGGAGATTATCAGTGGTCTTGTATGTCTTCCATTTTCTGATAATTGCTCCCATGGTTGATTTTTTTTCACACCAAGCTGCTTGCCTAATGTAGATTCACTCTTCCCAGTCTGGTGCAGGTCTACAATTCTTTTCCTGGTGTCCTTCGAAAGCTCTTTGGTCTTGGCCATAGTGGAGTTTGGAGTCTGACTGTTTGAGGCTGTGGACAGGTGTCTTTTATACAGATAATGAGTTCAAACAGGTGCCATTAATACAGGTAACGAGTGGAGGACAGAAAGGCTTCTTAAAGAAGACGTTACAGGTCTGTGAGAGCCAGAGATTTTCCTTGTTTGAAGTGACCAAATACTTATTTTCCACCCTGATTTACAAATGAATTCTTTAAAAATCCTGCCATGTGAATTCATGGATTTTTTTTCACATTCTGTCTCTCACAGTTGAAGTGTACCTATGATGTAAATTACTGACCTCTGTCATCATTTTAAGTGGGAGAACTTGCTCAATCGGTGGCTGACTAAATACTTTTTTGCCCCACTGTATGGCCAAGGAGTTACGCCTGACTTTGCCGCACCATCACAGCCGCGCTGTCTTTCGAAAGCTCCCGTAAAGTGAGGCCAAGCAACCCCAACTTGTCTTCAGTTACCTGCTACAAGTTTGTGGTGATTATTCGAATGCACGAATTTTGGAAATTTTCCCAGTAAAACTTAAGTCCTGAGGGAGCGGGCTTGTGTGACATCATCAATCGACCATTCAATTGTCTTCGGGGGGCGATGACGAATGTCCTTAGAATTTTTTTTAACTGTAATTCTTTCACTTATGAAATTATAGCAATTTCAAATTTTTTGGCGAGTGCTCGAACTTTGAGGCCAGTACTTACGAAAAGTCTATCTTATTTTGTCATTTGAAACGTCCATCGCTTCTGTTCGATCGCACACTATTTTTGAGATGATCGTGCGAAAAATGACCAAACTATTCAACCAAATATAGACCCTAGAGATGACCAAAACGGGGTCAAAATCGCTACTTTAGTCCAAAATGGCCGACTTCCTGTGTGATATTGACAATGGGTGCAAGAGACTTTTCTGTGCGTATTGTTGAGTTCTGCAAGTGTACCAAATTTCATCACTCTACTATAAAATAAGGTCAAAGTGGAGGGGAATTTTTTATTTTCCAGGGGGCGCTGTCGAAACACTTTTTTAGCAACCTTCACATCGCCAATAAAATACATAAATTTCACGCACTTTCTATAGTGGGCCAGAATTTGGATATGCTTTGACCCTCAACAGGCCATTCAAAGACACGGAAGAAAAAAATAAATAAATAATTAAAGCTCCAATCAGTGTCGTTCGGCCCTCACAGTGAAGCTGCTCGCCCTCCGTCCACACCCCCTCCGCTCCATCCCCGACGCTCTCCAGACCCATCGCCCTGCAACCGGTGGTGCACGAGCGCCCATGCGCGCTAGACACCCCGACGTGCATTTAAATGTGATCACTGTGAGCTGTCACCTCAATCTGACTCAGCCTTTCCTCCTAGCCTGCCGATCATCCCCACTAAAAATGTTTTACAATAGCAAAATATTCCAACTTCGAAAGAGAATCTGAAACGTAATTGGAGCTAAATGGCCGACTTCCTGTGTGATATGGAGCATGGCTCCATGAGACTTCTTTGTAGGCCCAGGCACACTACATAAGTGTGCAAATTTTCATAATCCTCAGTCAAAGCATGGCTTGGGGCTGACAGTTTTAATTGTCCTAGGGGGCGCTATTTCAGAAAATAGGCCACGCCCACAAACTTCAGCTTTCCATTTCTTTTGGGGGTCAGACTAGGATCACTCATCAGAAATTTTATGGCAATATCACGATTAATGAAGAAATGAGAGGCAAACGTATTTACATGGCGTGATGGCGAATTTTGCCATGCTCCCAAAGCCCCGCCTTTATACGAAATCTGCCAGTACTGGAGACCAAGTGACCTCAACTCATCTGCTGCTATTTGCCAGAGATTTCTGGTGATTGGGTTAAAGGAGTCCAATAGGGAGCTGTGAAAAATGAGTGGCCTGGCGACCAGTCAAAGTTTGAGGCTTGGCCACGCCCACACCTTTATACTTATTTAAAATCCGACGAATGAATTTTTCACCCTATGTCTTAAGAGTATATAGCAGAAGTTTGAAGGCAATCGGTGAAAAGGGCAACGGGGCATCATTCTCCAAACAATGTGTGCAAAAACCACTAAATCGAGTACTTGGACCAAAATGGCCGACCTCCTGTGCGACCTTGCGCTTGGCTCCTAGACTTTTTTTTGTAGGTCCTGAGACACTACATTAGTGTACCAAATTTTGTGATCCTCAAAGTATGGCTTGGGGCTGACAGTTTTAATGGTCCTAGGGGGCGCTATTTCAGAAAATAGGCCACACCCACAAACTTAAGTTCCCAATTTCTAATCGGGGTTAGACTAGGATTACTTACCAAAAATTTCGTGTTGATGTCACGATAACTGAAGAAATGAGAGGCAGACGTATTTCCGTGGTGTGATGGCAAATTTTGCCATGCTCCCAAGGCCCAGCCTTTATGCGATATCTGCCAGTACTGGAGACCAAGTGACCTCAAGTTGTCTACTGCTATTTGCCAGAGATCCCTGGTGAATGGGTAAAATGAGTCCAATGACCCCAGGACCCAGGGGCGACCACGCCTGCCGGGGACCCAACAGAGCCCAGGGACTCAGATCCCAACAGGCAGCCACCGGGATCAATCAGGCAGACGCCAAAAATCTTACATCCCCTGACCCGGGAGCCGCAAACACTCAGGCAGACCAAGGCACCACACTCAACACCAAATGTGGCAGGGGGAGGGTAGGCGAAGATGTGTAGCAGCACAAGAAGTCCCTGGAGAGGGGAGGAGTCCAAGACCCCACCTCACACATTCCCTCCCTCATGCTCACACAAACAACCTAAGACTTAAAAAAATGAATGCTGGACAACCACTCACACTCCCCATGCACACCCTATTCACTCTGGTCCCAGTACTTCTGCACAAGGGGTACAACCATCACCAGTTCCCAGAGTTCGCCCCTTTCTGCTGGGGTGATGATGAGCAGGCTCCCCCGTTCAACGCTGATCAATGCATCCCACTACACCAGACCCCAACCAGACAGCTCGTTTTCTCTTTCTAAACAACTGAATTGGAACTCTCCACACAACCAGCTGGTGGTGGTCGGAGAGACCAGTGACGCCTGTGCTTGACTCTCGCCTCAGTCACTGTGCCTCCGGTCAGCTGTGGCGACATCATAGCTCATCACCACCAGAGTGTGAATGTATTTACACTGTAGTGTCAGTCCTATGGCTCTGAAAGGCTCTATACAAGTGTGGATCATTTATCATCGGCATTGTTCAAGTAGAGCTAACCATTTTTTTTTTTCGATCCCTACTTTCCTGCTGTTTGCGTTGTATTGAGCTGATCACACACCCACACACCTATAGACTGATTGGCTGGCTGAAGTTACGCCATTCTTATGGTGCTAATGGAGGACACCACGGGTGTCTCTGTACCTTTTTAGTCAATATGTCCACACCCAGGTCTGCATTCCTAAAAAGATTGAGTAAACACCAACTGGCTGGGGTGGGCTGTCCAGTGAAAATGCACCTTAACAAGCTGCTCAGCTGGTGTTTGATGTTCATCAGCAGAAGCTCCTGTTTAGGAGCAACAGTTTAACAGGTGAGGTGTTAACAGTGACTTTGCTTCCTGCAGATCGGTAAGATGAGGTACGTCAGCGTTAGAGACTTCAAGGGTAAAGTCCTGATTGACATCAGAGAGTACTGGATGAACCCGGATGGAGAGATGAAGCCGGGCAAGAAAGGTGAGCTCCTAAAATCTCTGAACTGTTTGGGAAGAAGATGCTGCTAACCAGCTGTTTTCTCCCCTCAGGAATCTCCTTGAACCCAGAACAATGGAACCAGCTGAAGGACCAGATTGCTGAAATCGATGACGCAGTTAAAAGAATATAAACATCCCTCTGAGTGAAGAGCTACTTGGATGTGTTTGTTAGTTTTGTAAAAACCCTTGGGTGTTCTTTTCTTTTGTGATTTTTGTAGTTTGCTGATTTAGTTTGTGTGTAGAAGTAGTTTCTGACCCGTTTTATTCGGTGGTTGGTGAGAACACCTGGTGTATGTAGTGAAGTTTTAGTATTGGATAATAAAACCATGCACAAGCTCTTTGGTGTTTCCTGTTTTCACTGTTTCATTCTGACGCTCTCCAGCTTAAATCATTATAGTGAGCTGAGGCTGGAGCTCCAGCATCGCTCAGGATGATGGCTGCATCATCATGGTAACAGAATTGGCTCAAACCTGCTCATGAGTTAAAAGCATCAATCATCATTGATCATCTTCAGGTTCTGTAAGAGCATTGGGCTGAGACTGGTATAAACTCAGAACCAATCAGAGCACAGCGCTGATCAGTGGCTTTATTCTGGGACACATTAAAGCTACTTCGAACACCAGAAAAGTTCAGCTGTTTATGGGTCAGAACCATCGACATTAATATATAGACAATGGGTTTCCATAGATGCCTATAACAAGTTTTTGTGCAGAAATGGGAGGTGGCCACCACCAGGGGCGTAGCACCAAATTCTGGGCCCTAGGTACAAGTCTTCTAGGTGGGCCCCCATGCTCAATTACTTAATATCTCTCTTACACATTTTTTGTCATGCTATAAGACAAGATAATAAATATGATCTTAGTTTAACCTCTATTTTGAGCAATTACAAATGCCAGCATAATAAAAGTGAAATGCCCAGACTTCACATATAATTATTTTTATTTGCCAACAATGTGTTCAAACAAAACTCCTGGAATTTATTTTCCAGTAAATGCCCACTGACGGGTCTTCATGTTAGCAAAATCACTTATGAGATCTTTAAAGTCCAATCCTTTGGCTAATTGGCTTTCAATAGAAAGAAGAGCTAGGCTGTTCAGTCTATCCTGGGACATTGTTGATCTCAAATAATTTTTCACCAGTTTCAGTTTGCTAAAAGCCCGTTCACCCCCAGCAACAGTCACAGGTAGTGTGCAAAATATCCTCAGTCCAATACAAACTTCTCCAAAAATGCTCTGTAATTGCATCCTGTAGATGGAATTAAGCAGCTCAAGAGGAGACCGAATGTGTGGAAATGTGGCACCATATATTGTTCTCAGGTGTAGCATCTCATTCTTAAATTCAGCTGTGAGATCCTTGTAATATTTTCTCATCAGTGCCTGGCATGATATCTTCATCTGCTCTTCAGTCATGTCTGTCATGGTTCATGATGTTAAGCTTTGCTACTACTGATATATATTGATATATTAAATACATATGACATGAAATAAACCAGGTTCTCTCTGTGAATGTAATGTACTCTAAATTTTATAATCCCTGCATTATCAACCAAATTATAAGATTGTCCGTTTTCAAGATCAAATATAAAGAAATTTAAAATAGGCTTAAAATATCTAACCAAGTCAATAACAATCCTCTAACACCAGTGTCATCATGCTATATGAAAAACAGTGGCAGCTTCTCATTCCTGAGATTACCACGAATCCATCGATACCAAGTTTGTCCTGGTCCATGACTGGGAAGGAGCTGAAATATCCACACAGTGAACCTGTTTTTACTGCAAGGTCCGCCAATTAATTGGCGGCCGCCCGCGATAATAATTCTGATTAATATATATATTAATTAATTAGTGTTATCACTGATAACACTAATTAATTTATATTTGATCTTGATGGTGAAACTAAAGGTGTTTAACACTGAACACCTAACATGAATGCAGCTTCTGAGAGCTAGCTAATATCAGCTAAAACTGTGTTCTGCTGCTGCTGCTCACCATCCTTCTACTTGCTTCTGTTCAATTAACTTTTCCTCCTTCTCCTTCTTTTCTTTTCTGGAAGCCAGATTTCCCTTTCTTGGGAAAAGACATGACTGACTCTCCTGCCTCCAGCTCTGGCTGTCGGCATCTGCGATGTCTCATAGCTGTACATGCGGCTGTGCAGCCCCTGGCCGCTGGTGTGGACTAAACCACTTTGCACATTTTTAAGGGGTGATAGATGCCTCAGAGATTATTCAGTTATTATTTTTAAGGCAAAATTCTGTTTCTTAGCCTCTTTATCCAGGTAAAGGGAAGTTTATTAAGACATTAAGTAAGTTGGGGGAAAAAAAAACAACAACAATAAAACATTTTTATTCAAAGCTGTCTCAGGGCCCCTCCCTGCAGTGGGCCCTGGGTAAACGGTACCCTTCCCCCCCCCCAGTCCGACGCCCCTGTCCTGTTGGGTAATAACAGATCCAAACATTGTAATACATCATGGCGATAGGATCATTCTTTGGACTGGTTAGAGCCATGGTAAAGATAACCCGTTTACATTACAGATAAAGTCTGCACAGGCCTTTACTTAGAAGTGGAGTCGATACCACACCACAAACTATGCTGTTTCCCTTCTCACCTCTTTTACTCTCCCATTCCCTCTCCTACACTTAGGAGGAGGAATTGGGGGAGCCGGGTTAAGCCTAGTCCAGCTCAGTTGTGGTTGACCGTGATACCATGGCACCACCTCTGTTACCTGGTCTCTACTAATTCTCTCCCCTCTTTTCTTTTTGTTTCTTTTCTTCTATTCTTTTTCTTGTTTTTCTTTATTCTGTTCTTTCTTCTTTCTCTACTCTACTCTGTTACTCTTCATCAATACGACCCAACAACTGGAGGGGAGTTCTTGAGTGACATGCGGCAGCCCGTGCATTGCCAGTGAATCCCTAATCCAAACTGTTTTGGTCAAAGCACTGATTCAGGGGGATTTCACTGAGTTACATCTACTCTATCTACTCTACCTAACCCTACCCTAACTATGGGTTGGGGAAATTGGTCACTCAAAGTAGGTACCATTCGACTCCAAATGCTCTGAAACGTGCTCCTATGAGGTTTCTGGGAGTAGGATTTGGGCTCTGGTACTTAGGAATTTTTTTTTTTTTTTTGAAAATTCCATACATTTGGGTTAGGGAAAACGGTCACTCAAAGTAGGTACCATTCGACTCCAAATGGTCTGAAACGTGCTCATTTGAGGTTTCTGGGAGAAGGGTTTGGCCTCTGACACAGGAAATTTTCACTTTACAAAATCCCATTCATTTCTATGGGAAAACTTTAGTGGACTCTTCAGTCCTGCCCCAGTGGTCCTAGTACTAGCCAAAGTTACTGCAACCATTGGTTACAGTATCTCTGACTAGTACTAGGACCACTGGGGCAATAAAGCCCCCACGCCACGTCAAGGCACAGTCCTAGTGTGGGGGTATTTTTTTGGGTTTTTTTTTTTTTTTTTTTTTTTGTCTTTTTTGAAATTTTTATTATCTAACTACTCAAAACTGATACAAAAATGAACTAAAGAACTATGTACTGTAACGTGAGGAAATATGGGTTTTCTGTGCCAAAGGTCATTTGACTCGGCTGGGTCAAGTGCTGCGTCGCTGAGAACTTTCACCCACAGATTGAGACCTTTGCAGACATGAAGTCTGCAAGAGTCTGCTGGAAACCATAACATCTGAACACCTGCAGCGCCAGAAGATGTGTTCCCATGGAAGTAGTCATAACATAACAAGTCTTAAACTTCCTTTCTTGATTTTAATGTTAAACAATAATCATTATCATTTTGCTCATTATAAATGTGTTTTAATCAAATGAATGATTATTATGCTTTGGGTAATCATAATAACTAATGAATCACTGCTTAATTAAATAATGTTCTGAGGATGTTTTAGTGGTGACCTTCACACATTCACACACTCACACACACACACCTGCTCTCACAGTAAACTCCAAAACACATTTGCTGATGCACATGTTTTGCTTTGAGAAGAGAAAGGCTTTTGGTAAGTTTCAGGCTGATGATTCAGTTCGAGTTGGTCAACGAGAGAGAGACAGGACGTGTGAACAACCGCAGGACGTGTGAACAACTGCTAACGGGAGAACGGAGCCCACCGGCTCCTGTCCCCCCCCCCCCCCCCCCTCTCACGCTATTCCTGCCAAGACAGACAGGAATAGCTGAATTACAATCGCTAATGCAGACTCACCCAGAGTCTTTATCATCAACGTGTACAAGGGGGCATCTCTGGACCGGACCGGTGGACACCTTCGTCTTCTCTGCCAGCCGAGGTGACCTGGATGAAACATCGTCCGTTGACGTTCCGGATCTGAACGAGGGTCCTCGTAGGGTGAGGCAGAACACGATAGATAGCGTTGATGCATCTTTTCCAACAAAACCTAAGTGTATTCAAACCATCACTTTTCACTCAGACACCTGTTTCTTCCTGAAGCAAAATCAGACGCACACACGCATTCATCTCACCTCATTTTCAATCCTCACTACACTTTGCACACACGCATCCATAATCACATCACATCACTCTCAATCTTCAGCACCTCCAAAACAAGGTCTATTTGAGCAAGCATATCAACTGTTAAAGATTGTCCCACAAAGTTGCCAATGTTGATTGTCATTTCCATGTTTGTCATTTCAAAAATCATTAGTTTAATTTGAAGAATTAAATCTTTTAACTTTCAACTTGTCTCTTCATTGAACTGAAACACAGACCCACGGATATTATCGACAGTTTATAGATGAAAACAACCTTTGAGTCTTCTTAAAACTATACAATTTGGTTATTAATTTAATAAAATTAATATCACAAATTAATATGTAGAATGGTTCCTCTTTCATAAAAGAGCATAAACCATAACGCTACAGTACAATCAACATTTCTATCAAACATGATAACATCTATGCTAACATTACATTTCAAACACAATCACAGCTTTTTTTGTATGTTTAATATTTTTCTTTTATTTTTTATTATTTTTTTTATCAACCTACACTAAAGTGATGACAAAATGAACAGAAGAAGATCACAACAATGTTAACATTAGTTTTTTTAAGTATTTTTGTTCCTGTCCATGGTTGTTCAAGTCCTTGAACAACTTTATTTGTTGTATTTGATCAAGTTTCTCCTCCTCCTGAATGCTTCTTTCGATCTCATGAGTAACCCTGCACTCTGACAAGCCCTGATGTATTGCCTGTAGTCCTGCTCAAAGGTTCCTGTGGTTGATATTAGGCTTGTCTCCTGAGAAGTCCAACCACTTCTTGTGGAATCAGGGAGGGTCTCACTGCTCACCCTTGCAGGTTTTGGACCTTCTTCTGTGTCTTCCTGCAGTTGTACATCCCCTTCCATTATGGGTGGCTTGCTTGGTTGCTCCTCCTCCTGACCAGCAGTTGATGGTCCTGCCTCATCCAGCTTCCTTTTGGGGGCCTTCTTTTTCTCCGGGACCTTGGTTGGTATGTCAAGTGCCAACTTGTAGACAATACAGTCTCTGTGTAAGATCCGAAGGCTGAAGGTTGACCGGATCTTAAGGTCGAGCAGTCTCTTCTGACTCACTGGCAGGGTTCTGTGGAGTTGGACCATTTTTGTGAAATCGATGAAGGCACCCTCCATCATCATGCCAACAGCTGAAAGGTAGACCAAAAGGTCCATCTTTCTGTCGGGTCTCCTTTCAAGTTCAGGCGGGAACCTCTGGAGTACCATGGGGAGCCACGGAATGCCCCATTCCTGGTACCTTTCCACATGTCCCTGACCTGTCAGATCTCTGTCCAACAACTTCTGCAGGATCTGTTGAGACAGCACATTTGTTTTGGTAGCAGAAGACACAGGAGCACCCTCAGGCCTGACTTCGATGTACTCATCCACGATCCATATGACCCTTTTCCCCCCACGGAAGTCCCGATAGTGGATTGAGGGGAAGAACTTCAGTTCAAGGCTTTCCATGCCCAGAGTCAGCAGATGAGTAAGGTCTTTTCTCTTTCCCTGGAGCAGCTCCTGCACCCTGCGCATGACCATGGGGAAACGGAAGAAGGTGATGTGGTCCACGATTTTTTTTGGCCAAGGCAGAGTACTCCAGGGAATCCTTCACTTTCAGATTCTCCACTTCACCCTTGAGCTTTGCCCATGCCACATCTTGCCCCTGCCCACAGATGTCTTTGAGCAACACCTTCACAACTTCCATTCCCAGGACCGAGTCGTTTGCCTCCCACGCTGACGACAACTGGAACAGCTTGTGTACCCTGCCTTGGTACGTCTCGTTTGTGTTCCAGATGCGCGGTGGCGGAGGAGCAACGCCTTCACTGGCAGAGGACCAAGGGGCGAGGGCGAGGAAGCCACGTTCCTTGGTCCGACTGTCAACGTGGGTCGATGAGGTGCCCAGACTAACACTGTACGGAATGGAGACACTTGCGCTTGGTTGGCCATGGAAAAACTCTTCCAGGGCTATTTCATGCTGGTAGGCCCCTCCAGGTATTGTCATAGCCCCCGCAGAGACGTGCCTCCAAGTACAGTGAGTTGAGCATTCTGCACAGGTGCTGAGTGACAGCTGTCACCACAGTGTGTAACCCTTCCTGGTTGATGGATTTAAATGGGACCAGCATTGCCTCGTTTTTAACAGATCCATCAATCGTGGCACATTGAAGTACCTGTGTGCATGCATTATCATGGGAATGTCCCCGCCTTCCAGGAAAAGGACAGCCTCAATCCTAGCTGCCAGCTGAATGTCCGTTTTGAAGGCTAGATCGCTGTAATGACCTATGTAGTCGTTAGCTCTCTTCAGCAATGCCTTGTTATACTCCTTGTGAAGAGCACCGCACGTGACAATGGCACTGCTCACAGGGTGCCAATAGAATGGCAAGATGCGCCGGTGCGGTCCATCACAATGGAGCTGAACAAAGTTGAGGCTGGGCATTGCATCAAGATTTTCAGCCTGAAAGATGCTCCAGATGGGTCTGGTCACATCAATCCACTTGTGGTCCAGGTTTGATTGGAAATTTGCAGACTCCCTGATTGACCAGTTGGTAAACATGCTTCCATTTGTTCCAGTTACTCGATTGATCCCATGACGTGACCACATGAGATCAACCGACTGGTCCTTCGAAGTAATGGAGCATGCCACATGGAAGGAGGCAGAAACAATGTGGTCTGGATCACTGATGTGCCTGCCAAACCACACTGGATGGGGATTTTTATGTCCAACTTGTGAGATGAACTTCATCCATTTGTAGCCAGGGCGTGGAGGTACATCGGTGATGGAGTCATCAAGAATGTCCAAAATGAAACTTTGATCTGTTGCACAGACCAAAAATTTCTTTATGGCAGGGAGGTTAGTTTTCTGAATGGACGGTCTGGCCCTATCCTCCCTGGGCAGTGCCTTCAGCTTCTCAGTGAACTTGTCACCAATAGCCTTTAAGGCTTGGAACATGGCAACCTTGTTGGTTTCTGGCAGAAAAAAGTGAGGCATGTCATCACTGTCTGGGATGAGGACAAGCCACATCTGCCAACCCTCATCAACATAGCCCAACATTACTCCAAGACTCCTGGTCCAATGGACTTGGTCCCTTGAGGAGAAACGATGCGGTCTGATGTGCTTTTTATGAATCTCCACTGGTGCTGCGGCTCCAGTCCACTCAAAAACAAGTGATGTATCGGAGTGGAAATGACGGAGAACTTCGTCAACTCCACGACGCCTCCGTCGAAGTCAAAGTTCAACTCCAGGTCCTCCGGGGTAGGGTGGGTGGTAGGGAAAATGGGGACGAGGAGGTCTTCCTCTCTGAGGAAGGCCTCTGGATCACGCCCCAGCCTTGAAAAAGGCTCTTGTATGGAAGAGGAATTCTCCTCTTCTACTCTGATAAAATCAGTAGCTTCCATGAGTGCAAATGCTATGTAAAGATGTAGATCTGTAGTAACCGGTTGCAACGATGTGTTCGCCTCACCTCTCTGACACCAACTGACTGAGTTACATGAGTTTTCCTCTTTTATATTGTTTTAAATGAATTTAAATATATTTTCATTTAATTTTTAAAAATAACAAAAACTTCAATTGGCATTATCACTTGATAGGAAGGTCGTGGAAACAAAGGGACAACACCTACTCCCCCAAAGTCGATGGTGGGCTTTCCAACGGTGGCATCCATTTTGTTCTACGCACTTCCGTTGCTGAGATACGCCCATTTTTATTACATTGCCTGTATCTCCAGAACGGAAGGTCGGAGAGACTCGCGGACACTTCCTGCGTGTTCAGAAGGGTCGAATTATGTCAGGAGGAGCTTGGTTTCGAGCAGCTGCGACCTTCCGTTCTGGAGATATCCGCGTTCAAAGTTTTAGAACATTGATCCTTCATTATCTCTTTAACAAAACATGGTGGAAACAAACGGACAATGCCTACTCCCCCTAATTCAATGTCTGGCTTTCCAACGGTGGAATCCATTTTGTTCTACGTCATTCCGTTGCTGAGATACACCCATTTTATATTAATTGTCTATATCTCTTGAACTAAACATCGTAGAGACTCGGGGTTTGCACCGTTGGATTGGGCATGGTCGACAATGGGAGGGGGAGGTGTTGTCCGTTTGTTTCTATGACAATTGGTTAATGAGATAAAGAAGGACCAATTTCGCCAAACTTTGACCTTCTATATCTCCAGAACGGAAGGTCGTAGAGACTCCAAACCAACTTTGACCTGCCCTATTTCAACCCTTCCGAATCCAATGGTGGTTATCCGCGAGTTTCTACGACCTTCTGTTCCTGAGATACAGAAAATACACTGTAAAATTGACATTATCTCACCACAGGTAGTGCGTAGAACAATGGGGTTGCCACCGTTGCAAAGCCATCGACTTTGGGGGGGTAGGTGTTATCAGTTTTTTTGTACGACCTTCCTATCAAGAGATAATCTCACTTGAAATGTTGTATTTTTCATAAAATTACATTAATTTATATTTAAATGCATTTAAAGGGACACAAACTGCCATAGAATGCTCAGTCTGTCTCTGACAGACCTAGGGAGCACATCCTCTTGTCCGAATCCACTCAGAGGATCATCACAAGGCAACGGACTCTTACACTTAACCTATCACTTACCCTATCACTTACTCTTACCCTAACCCTTACACATACAATTTCATTAACACTTACCCAAACACTTACGATGACCCTAACCCTTAGTGTTGGGGTGGTCACCTGTATCTCGGGAACGGAAAGTCGTAGACTCTTGGCGGTGGTACCGTTGAGTCGGCCAGGGTCGAGAATGGGGGGTAGGCAGAGTCTGGAGCCTGAAGGAGCAACCGGAAGTGCCCGCCCCACTTCCGGTTTGGGGCTAGGAAGGTGCAAAGTACCTCATGTCACGTGTCTATGAACTCGGCATGGCCACAAATGGGGGGGTAGGCGGAGTTTCGAGACCACGCCCACTTCCCCCTGGCCACGCCCACTACTTTGGACACTTAAACAGTGGAAATGCTAAGTGTAGGGGACTTAAAGGGGGCGTGTCTTGGGGGGGCGGTGCCAATCGACTGGGCGGGGTTGATAATGGGGGGGTAGGCGGAGTCTCCAGGCCACGCCCCCCTTCCACTGGAAGTTGGCCTAGCTCCAGCTAGGAAGGTCGTAGAGACTCGGGGGTGGTACCGTTGGATCGGGCGTGGCCACAAATGGGGGGGGGGGGGGTAGCCGCGTTCCCTAAGCTACGCCCACTTCACCCTAGCGGTGAGAGATGTTTGATTGTTTTTACCCATGATGCATTGTGGGCAAACTCTGGGCAACTTTACCACAGCCTCCAGCCGAGCCCCCTGAAGCCCTATGCAGTGGAATGGGGTCTCCAGCTGGTCCTCAAAAAGTTTGCCCAGAGATAACAAAGTGGTACTTACCCCCTATTCCCTAACCCTAACCCTACTCTAAACCTAAAGTCCGTGGTTCTAATGCGTGATTGCATTGGTCCCTATCTGTATGTTCACTAGTCCCCTACCCACCTTACACCTAAAATTTAACCCTCACCCTAAAACCCCCAACTCTAACCCTAAAGTCTGTGGGTCTAATGCGTGATTGCATTGGTCTCTATCTGTATGTTCACTAGTCCCCTACCCACCTTACACCTAAAATTTAACCCTCACCCTAAACCCCCAACTCTAACCCTAAAGTCCGTGGGTCTAATGTGTGATTGCATTGGTCTCTATCTGTATGTTCACTAGTCCCCTACCCACCTTACGCCCAACATTTAACCCTCACCCTAAAATCCCACCTCTAACCCTAAGAAATGGACGAGAAAAATGCGGGCTCGAAATTGGCTGCATGTATGGATGACGTGAAGGGCTGGCTGGCATCCAACTTCTTAAAACTGAATGAAAAGAAGTCTGAGTTTATTGTTTTTGACCCCCACAACCACCATGGCTCTCACCCTGTTTGTGACCTTTTAACCCTAAACCCCAAACAGTGTGTGACGAGTCTCGGGGTCAAGCTGGATGCTGGACTCACAATGGCCCCACAGATAAACTCTGTAGTGAGGTCTTGTTTTTATCAGCTTCGCCGCCTTACTCACCTCAGACGAATCCTGAAACGGAGGCATTTGGAGTCAGTCATCCATGCCTTTATTACCTCTCGCCTGGACTATGCAAACGCCCCTCCTCATTGGTGTTCCGGACTCTGCCCTGAATCGGCTGCAGGTTGTTCAGAACGCTGCTGCCAGGTTCTTGACGGGTACACACCGACGTAGCCACATTACCCCTGTCCTGGCACATCTTCACTGGCTCCCTGTCATTTTCAGAGTGCAGTTTAAGTTACTGACTTTTGTTTTTAAAGCACTCAGTGACCTGGCACCTTCCTACCTCTCTGCCCTTCTCACTTCATATGTGCCCACCCGCTCGTTGAGGTCGGCTGACCTTTTGCTGTTGCACACGCCGCGGATGAGGCTCAAATCGCGGGGTGAACGAGCATTTGTCAATGCTGCCCCAAAGCTATGGAACTCATTGCCCACTGGAGTTCGGCAGGCTCCATCTCTGGCGGTTTTTAAATCTCGTTTAAAGACCCACTTTTACACTTTGGCTTTTAGACAGTGACTCGTTTTAGTGTTTTATTGTGTCATTGTTTTAATGTGTTCTTATTATTCATGTTTTCTCTGCTTTTAATTGAGATTTTTATCCTTTGTTTTAGCTCCTTGTAATGGGTTAGGGTTAGGTTTGGGGTAGGGTGAAAAAAGTTTTGCTGCCGAAGGCAGCAAAACTTTTTGTGCACAGACACTCCCGCATGTGGTCAGCTGGTCACGATTTTATCTTTCATTCAGACCCCCTGGGGTATAGGTTCCTAATCTGTGTGTCCATTTTCTTTCAGCTCTTCTACGTTGTGCCATGGACCAGTTGGGGTTGGATTCCAAAATCAAAGCTGTAAGAGCTTCCCAACCATGATGGATAAAGTGTCCGACTAGAAGAGTTTGTATTTGTTTCTTTTTGGTGATATTGTACCGGTGTTGGGTGAAGGGGGTGAGTAGGGTGTTGGATGTTTCACCCACATAACATGTGTTACACACCTTGCATGAAATAAGGTATACACAATTTTTGTCTTTTACATCACCCACCTGCGTGAGTGAATAGACAGTTCTGTCCGACTTATTTTGAACCCAGCGTTGTTGTTTGAAGAATTCTGTTTGACCTTTGACCTTTTGTTTTTTCAGGGGTTTAACTTTGGCCTTAACCAAAAGGTCTCTTAGATTGGGGTTTCTTTTATAAGCCGCAATAATCCTATAACCTGGTAGTAAAGAAGTTTCCGATTGGAATTTAGAAAAATTGTTTTTAGTTTTGTAGATTATTTTACCCGCTGAAGTGGAATATGTCATCACCAATGGTAACATGGGTGATGTGTTGGGAGGTTTGGACTCTAGAAAGGAGTTTTTACATTGTCTTAGAAATGATCTGGAGTAACCCCTATTGGTAAGAGCAGAGAATAGTGTTCTAGTGGCTTCCTTAAAGTCCTCATTTCTAGTGCAGATTCTATGAAATCTGAGCAACTGAGATTTGATGAGGCCTGCATATGTATGTTTGGGATGATAACTGGACTTAAATACTAAGGCATGTGTATCTGTGGGTTTAAAATAAACCTTAAGATCTAACCTGTGTGTGATTGCAAAAGATGGCCCTTTAAATGTTGTGTCCAGAAAATCCACAGAGATAATATTGCTACTGGCCTTGAGTGTAATAGATGGGTTATGTGAGTTAAGGGTCTGGAGGAACAATTGGAAGTCCTCTTGTGAGTAGGTCCAAACCCCCCACACATCATCCAAATACCTAAAATAATGGAGAGGTTTTTTGGGGCATCGGTGAAGTGCCTCAGCCTCCCATTGAGCCATAAAAATGTTGGCATATGCTGGTGCAAACTTTTGCCCATGGCTGTGCCTTTAATTTGCAAGAAAAAATTCCCATTGAATTCAAAATCATTCCGCCTTAGATTTATGTCTAACAATTGAATTATTTCTTTATCCGGTCTCCTAGCGTTGGGGTATTTAAGTCATATGTTTTTGACGGCAGTAATGCCTTCTGTAATATCAATATTGGTATAAAGGCTGTCGACATCCATGGTGAAGAGAATGCAATTTTCGGGGAGGGCAATCTTTTTAAATTTTTCCACAAAATCATAAGTGTCTTTGACGTAGCTCGGGTGTAATATGGACAAGGGTGTTAAATAATAGTCCAGAAATTCTGCAGTCTGGTAAGTTTCAGAACTGCAATCCGATACGATGGGTCGCCCAGGAGGAATCTCCCGTGGTTTGCTCCATTTCTGTGGTTCCTTATGAATTTTAGGTAATAGGTAAAACCTTCTGATTCTGGGTTTTGAAGAGCCTAATAAATAGTTCCTCTGCTTTGCATCAATGAATTTCTTTTGATGTAGATTATGAACTATTTTGGCCACCATAGGAATGGTATCAGGTGCTATGGGTTTGTCCAATTTCCTATAATAATTGGTATCTAATAATTGTCTATTGCCCTCCCACAGATATTGCTCTCTGTCCATTATGACAATCGAACAGCCTTTATCAGCTGGTTTTATAACAATGTTGTTGTTCTGGGCTAATTGTGTCAGTGTCACGAACTCCTCCAGCTGACTGCATTCCATTCATTCCTGCCACTAACGTGGCGACTGACGTCATCACGCCGACACTACTTAAGGAAGTGCCGGCGTTTCATTCATTGCTCAGTCATCGTTCTCACCAGACTTTGCATCGAGTCTCCAGGCTTACCAGCCCTCTAAACCCTCAAGCTACACCTACAGGAAATAACCACGCCGGTTATCTCCGTCTCTCCGCGTCTGGGCAACAGAACTCTCAGTCACGCAGATCTGCCAACGAACCTGACAGGATGACTGAGCCCAAAGTTGACCCAGCGGAGTTCGCGCATCTGCGTGCCGAAGTGGCTCAACAGCGCGCAACCTTGGATCAGCATACGGCAGAAATGAACCAGCTCCGTGCCATAGCTGATCGCCAAGCAACTAAGATCGAGTCACTCACCGAGCTAGTACTCCAGCTGACCACCGCTCTGCAACGTCAGACCGCAGCTGTTCCTGACAGGATGGAACCACGCCTCAGCCTTCCAGAGAAGTGGGACGGAACCAGGGGATCCCCGGAGGGCATGTTGGCGACCCTGGCCATGACTTTCGAGTGCCAACCGGCACGTTACCCCACATCCTGCTCTCGTGTCGCCCTGCTGACCTCACTGCTGACAGGTCGAGCCGGTGAATGGGCGGCGGCTCTTTACAATCAGAAATCTCCTGCCTGCAATGACTATGAGACTTTTGTAAAGGAGATGAAAAAGACTTTTGTGCACCCCAGCAGCGAGGTCTCGGACGAGACGCGGCTGCTTCAGCTTCGCCAGGGCTCCCAGACGGCGGCTCAGTACACCTCTCGCTTCCGTACGACAGCAGCTCGGTTGAGGTGGGATGACGCCGCCCTAAAGGCCGTTTACCTGGAGGGACTGTCACCGAGAATCCGGGAGGGCATGATCGGGCACGAGGTCCCAACCTCCCTGGACCTGGCAGTGGATCTGGCTCTCCAACTGGACCGCTGCATCCTGAACTGGCCGAGCACCATGTCAGCCCCCGTACACACCAGGACATCACCCCGCCGGCCGGCTCACCAACTGACGGAGGAGCCGATGCAGCTGGGACATCTTCCCCCTGAGGAACGGGCACGGCGCTACCAGGAGGGAAGATGCGCTTACTGTGGGGATTTGGGTCACCACCGTGGCACGTGCCCAAAACGACCGGGAAAAGGTCCCTCCGGGTCGGAGTAGGAGCTGTCCCACCCGGAGTCTCCACCTTTCCGGCTCCACACCGAACCACTCTCCCGGTCTCCCTCCACCTGGACCAAGGCCCGACCAGACTGGAGGCACTTTTAGACACTGGGGCTGCGGAGTGTTTTATCGATCACGGACTGGTTACTCGGCTCAAGATACCCCTCACCGCCCTCGACCGACCCATTCCCGTGACCTCTGTGGACGGCCGGCCCATCATGCCGTACCCTCTCACCCACCGAACTCAGGGTCTCCACATGACTATTGACCAACACCGGGAGACCCTCATCTTCCTGGTCATCCAGGCTCCAGCCACGCCACTCATCCTGGGTCATTCCTGGTTCTGCCGCCATGAGCCTCACATCTCCTGGTCCACCAGTAAAGTCCTGGCCTGGGGCACGGGTTGCCATAACCACCGGGACTCCCCTGCACCTCGGACCAGAGCAGCCACTCCAACAGACGTAGACCTGACGCTCATCCATCCTCAATACCACGACCTCGCTCAGGTCTTTGCTAAAGAACCTACTACCAGGTTACCTCCTCACCGACCCTACGACCTGGAGATCAGGCTCCAGCCCGGCACCACCCCCCCTCGGGGTCGCCTGTTCTCCCTCTCTCCGGCAGAAACCCGGGCTATGGACAATTATATAACTGATGCCCTGCAGAAGGGATTCATCCGACCCTCAACATCCCCCGGGGCCGCGGGGTTTTTCTTTGTTAAGAAGAAGGAGGGGGATCTCCGGCCCTGCATAGACTATCGAGGGTTAAATAAAATAACGATCAGGGACCGTCACCCTCTCCCTCTCATGGGCACCGCTCTGGACGCCATCACACAAGCCGCAGTGTTCACTAAACTGGATCTGCGCAGCGCCTATAACCTCATCCGTATTAAGGAAGGTGAGGAGTGGAAGACCGCTTTTATCACGCCCACTGGCCACTATGAATATTTGGTGATGCCTTTTGGCCTCTGCAACAGCCCCGCCGTCTTCCAGCGGTTCATTACAGATGTGCTGAGAGACATGTTGGGCCGCTGGGTCTTTGTCTATCTAGATGACATCCTCATCTACTCCCGCACGGCCGAAGAGCACATCCGTCATGTTCGAGCGGTTCTGTCCCGCCTCCTGGACCATGGACTTTACTGCAAACTGGAGAAGTGTGCGTTTCACCAGGAGTCCACTTCCTTCCTGGGTTTTACCATCTCCTCCCAGGGCCTGAAGATGGACCCCCAGAAGGTTCAGGCCGTAGCTCAGTGGCCTCTACCCACGACCCTGAAGCAGCTGCAAAGCTTCCTGGGTTTCTCGAACTTTTACCGGAGGTTTATACGCAACTTCAGCTCCCTCGCAGCACCACTGACCTCACTCACCAAAACCACCAATCAGCCTCGCCCGTTTCGCCTTACTCCAGTGGCTGTCCGTGCTTTCCATGAGCTGGTCGGACGTTTCACTAAGGAACCCATCCTCCTCCACCCGGACCAGACCCGGCCCTTCGTCGTGGAGGTGGATGCCTCAGATGTGGGAGCGGGGGCCGTTCTCTCGCAACGGGGTCCAGACTCTAAGCTCCACCCATGTGCCTACTTCTCCCGGAAGTTTTCCCCCACACAGCAGAACTACGGGGTTGGCGACAGAGAGCTGCTGGCAATAAAATGGGCGCTGGAGGAATGGAGGCAGTGGCTCCTGGGGACCACCGATCCCTTTCTGATCTGGACCGACCACCAGAATCTCATTCATCTACAGACTGCCCGCCAACTCAACCCACGTCAGGCTCGGTGGGCCCTCTTTTTCGAGCCGTACCACTTCCATATCGCCTACCGGCCCGGCTCCAAGAACCTCAAGGCGGACGCTCTCTCTCGGCGTTTCACACCAGATGCCGCCCCCCCGGAGCCTCGGACCATTCTGCCGACTCAACGCTTCCTGGCCTCCCTCCAATGGCCGTTGGAGCAGTCCATACAGGCGGCACTTCCTGGCGATCCAGCGCCGCCGGAGACCCCACCGAACCGTCTCTACGTTCCCGCCTCCTGCCGGCAAGAGGCGCTCACGTGGGGGCATTGTTCGCGGCTCGCGGGACATCAAGGACAAGCCTGTACCCTCCAGTTCCTCCGTCGGGCTCTCTGGTGGCCGTCCATGAGGAAGGACGTCCGCGAGTTTACAGCTGCATGTGATGTGTGTGCTCGCTCTAAGTCCTCCAACCGACCCGGCGCTGGAGAGTTGCAGCCTCTCCCTGTGCCCAAACGGCCGTGGTCACACATCGGGCTGGACTTTGTCACGGGACTGCCGGTGGTCGACCACCTGGACACTATAATGACTATCACGGACCGTTTCTCCAAGGCCGTGCACTTAGTGGCCCTGGCCGGCCTCCCCACTGCCAAGAGGACGGCCGAACTGCTCCTGGAACAGGTGGTGCGGCTCCATGGTTTCCCTCAGGACGTGGTTTCCGACCGAGGACCCCAGTTCGTCTCACGCTTCTGGAAGGCGTTCTGTCGCCTGGTCGGTGCTTCCACCAGTCTGTCCTCTGGATACCACCCGCAGACAAACGGTCAGACAGAGAGAGCTAACCAGCAGCTTGGACGCTACCTGCGCTGCTTCGCTTCGTCCCAGCCGACCACCTGGCCCCGCTTCCTCCTGTGGGCGGAACTGTCACACAACCTCCAGACCTCCTCTGCCACGAGTCTGTCTCCCTTCGAGACCTGTTACGGTTATCAGCCTCCTCTGTTTGATCATCAGGTGCCCGAGGTGGAGGTCCCTGCTGCCCAGACGCTGGTCTGCCGCTGTCGGCTCGCCTGGATCCGGGCCCGTGCGGCCATCACCCGGGCCAACACGGAGTATGCCCGTCAGCATCGCCGCCGCCACCGGCCTGGCCCCGTCTTCCGGTCTGGTGACCAGGTGTGGCTCTCCTCCGCTAACCTGAGGATGCCGGCTGGCTCCCGGAAGCTCACTCCTCGCTTCCTGGGTCCGTTCCCTGTCCTCAAGGTCATCAATCCAGTCACCTGCCGTCTACGCCTCCCGGCTACTCTCCGGATCCACCCGGTCTTTCACGTCTCCCAGCTTAAGCCGGTGATCTCCTCTCCTCTCCACCCTCCACCGGTCCGGGTGCCTCCGCCCCGCGGTGTTGAGGCGGATCGCACCTACACGGCCCGCAGGATACTGGACGCCCGCCGCCGGGGACGAGGTTGGCAGTACCTCGTGGACTGGGAGGGGTACGGGCCTGAGGAACGCTCTTGGGAGCCCACAAGCTCGTTTGTCGATCCTGCCCTGCTAACAGACTTCTGGGCCCGCTGTCCTGGGACTTCGGGTGCCGTCCCTAGAGGGGGGGGTCCTGTCACGAACTCCTCCAGCTGACTGCATTCCATTCATTCCTGCCACTAACGTGGCGACTGACGTCATCACGCCGACACTACTTAAGGAAGTGCCGGCGTTTCATTCATTGCTCAGTCATCGTTCTCACCAGACTTTGCATCGAGTCTCCAGGCTTACCAGCCCTCTAAACCCTCAAGCTACACCTACAGGAAATAACCACGCCGGTTATCTCCGTCTCTCCGCGTCTGGGCAACAGAACTCTCAGTCACGCAGATCTGCCAACGAACCTGACAGTCAGAGCCTCAGTTTCTGTCTCACTCAAATTGGGTCTGGGTTGAATAAGATGAAAAACATGATCAAAATAACTGAGGTCCCTGTCTATTAGAGTTTTGACCTCTGGCGGGAGAGAGCCAGCTGGAGGAGTCCATTGTGACTGTGGAGTGAATGGTTTTTTCTGTGTACTCCTTGTGCTGTGCTCCTGATCTGCAAAATGGATTGCCAGCTGCATCCTTCTATGATAAATCTGCAAATCGTATCTGATTTGATTTCTGATATCTCGAGGTTTAGTTCTGACCTGTGATGGGATAAAGGTCAGACCTCTGTTCAAAAGTGATGTTTGTGCCCCAGAAAGAACAAAGTGTTTGGACAAATTGCAAATATTACTATTTACAATACTTCCATGCCCATCCTGCTGAGGCAGGCTCACTGGGCCATTTAATTTAACCACATGCCCCAGTGGCTGAGAATGCGCGCTGCTGTAAAGCGGGTCCAATGGATTCTATCTTTCCGGACCTTAAACCTGGATTGTTCCAGAGGTGGAATACAGCAGCTAAGTGTGGAGATGTAGTCATTTAAATCTGACAGTGTCTTTTGTTCCTTGAGTGGTAATGCGGAGGAGAAGTTGAGTATTGGTATGTAAACCTGAGCATTCGGGCATGTTGACCTGGCAGCTCTGAGGGCTGTTGCTACCTGTAGGATCAGAGCCTTTGGGTCTATCTGACACCTGTTGTTTATCCCAAAGGAAAGAATCATGCTCTCTACATTTTCTGAAATTGCAGTATTCAAAAACAAACCGGTCACATGACTCCATTTTGCTCCTGGAAATGCCTCTACCTGCAGATCCTCCATTACAGCCCCGGTAAATCTGTCAACATTAGAGTCCCCCAAAATGACATATTTTTTTTTCAGGGTCAATGTCCAGTCTCGTACTTTCTCGCGAGTGTGTGCGTGTCTGGTTACAGTATTTACCTGGGTGGGGGGTGAAGCCGTCGCACCCGATGGTGTATCACGTGATCGTAGGCCATATGGGAAGGAAAGTCGTCTTTGTGTACTTCTTTCCATGGCCCTGCGCAAGCCCGCGGATTTCAAAGCAGGCCGTGTTGGTGGTGAGATCACCCGCTGTTGTGGGCGGGTCTCAGCTACTGTTGTAGATGGAGGAAGAGGATCTTGGGTCTGCGCGTCATCCAAATCCTCTATTTCTATGACCTCCTGCAAATCGTTCACAGAAGCAAGCTGCTGGTGTGAATGATGTACCTGTGCCAGCACTTGGATCGGTGCTGGCATCTTCTGGATCTTGTTGTCCTGTTGAGTAGTCGCCTCTCTCCGTATGCGCTGTGGTTGTGGTTCTGGTCCCGGTCCTGGCGTCGGAGCCGTGTGTGGAGGGGACCAACTTGTTGTCATCGGTTCCGTCATCGTTGCTATGGAAACGCCGGTCTGCGAAAGTGGAGGTGAAGGGGGAGGAGTCGTCCGAGCAGGGTTGAATGGAGGTGCCTCTGTCGCTGTGGATATCTCCCTGGTGTCTGTGGCTCGAGTGGATCGCCCCAGCGGCGGAGGAGACCCAGTAGGTGGGTCTTGAACCGGATCGGGTTCAAGAGTAACTCTGGCTGTCATGCCGCTGTTGTTGCAGGAGAGTAGATTAGATCTTACCTCCTGAAAAGTTTGTGAATGGAATCTTTTCCCTAGATTCCTCCTTGTCCACTTGGCTGCGATCTCCAGAGGGGCCAGAAGATCACCCCCATAAGCTTTCAGAATATCTTTTTCTGTGTCCATCTCATCTTGGTAGTGTTGTTTCAGGATGAGAACCGTATTATAAGCCCACGACCTAGCGTTGCCATCGATCAGAGTCAGAGTTTTGTTAGTGGGAGAAGCTGGTTTAATAACCGTAGCCAGGTGAGCCGTAATACGTTGTATGGCTGGCGGGTTTCTGTCCGCGTCCGACACGTTCTTAAGGTGGTGTGCGGCTTTCAGCAGTCTATGAAGAACTCTGACTTTTGCTACAAAGTCCGGATCATCTGATCGTTGTGGATCCTGTTGTTTATTACCGTATTGTTGTCGGTATCTGCCCTGGTTCTTCTCCCATCTTCTGGTGTCTCTAGGTGCTCTGGGCTGAAATGGGCGGTCATCATAATCGCGTCCGTAGTAACGGTTTGGTTGCCAGGGCCCAGCGGGTCTGGACCTGACCGCCGCCGCATAGGAGTCATGTCTACGCGGGCCGCGCTGCGACTCAGAACGCCATTGTGGCCGCTGGGGGTACTGCGAGTTGTCCCGGAACCTCTGGCGGCGGGGCTGCTGGACAAACCTTTGTTTACCCCTCCGGTAACGGACCTGCGTCCAGTCCCCATCCTGGTAGTCGTCCGTCGGGTAGTTATAATACTCCTCATCCATGGTGACGATAAAAAAGAAAAGAAGATTCGGTGGTAGTCCTATGAGACACTCACTTGCTAACTTTGCAGCTAACTGAGTAAAAAAATGAAAAGAAGTTTGTTCAAGAAATAATGTCCAATGGTGCTTTATTAACAAAAGTTAAGATATATACAAAAAAAGAACTATGTACAAAATAGTAAGCTCCCAAAATGCAACGTTTCGACCCAAGCTGGGTCTTCTTCAGGCTATGAGCTTACTGCATAAACACTACCTGTCAAGGTGAATGTCAGGTCCAAATAACAATATGAGAGCTGGTGCAAGTGTCTAATTGATCCTTAAACATGTCAAGCGCCATTGGTCCAGCAATATATTTCTGTATCTCCGTTTGTGATGCACGGACCTAATATGGGTTTTGTGGGAGTCGCCTGCAATTAAGTGTCCCGGCTCACTCTCTCTCCCATGGACAGAGGGGCGCTAAACCTAATAACCACCGTAATTACAACCATAATATATTTACAAACACATATAAACTTGTTATCCATGTAATCACAAATCAAATACACCACAATATAAATGTTAAAGTTCTCAAGAATCACCTAAGGGTCCCAAAGAGTGACTGCAATGTTTCAAATGTCACTGAACCGTTTTCCTATGTAATATGTGGTCTCGTGCTGCCATCTTGTGGACAAAAATGGGAAGTGTTCAGACTTCTACATACAAGCACAGTAAACAACCACAATTACCTTTTAGTCTCTCCCCAATAAAAGTCAGGCCCTTGGCCTGCAAAATAAAGTTACAAGTAAATTAAAAATAAATTAAAAAATACATAAAAATCACATAAGGGTCTCAAAGAGTGACTGCAATGTTTCAAATGTCACTGAACCGTTTTCCTATGTAATATGTGGTCTCGTGCTGCCATCTTGTGGACAAAACTGGGAAGTGTTCAGACTTCTACATACAAGCACAGTAAACAACCACAATTACCTTTTAGTCTCTCCCCAATAAAAGTCTGCAAAATAAGGTTACAAGTAAATTAAAAAATACATAAAACATCATCCTGTTGACACATTAAATGATGGAAACCATTCCAAAAAGGATATTGTGTAAACAGGCAAAAGAAAGGGGGGTTGCATACCCCTAACTAAGATTGAAATTCCCCTAGTCAAATCTAGATTTTTATTAATGTTTGGGCTTAAAGAGAACTTTGTGTTAAGTTTGCCATATAATTCTCCTGGTTAGGGTTAGGATTTTTGGTTTGGGTTGGGACTTAAAAAGAAATTAAGTTGAGTGTAACATTCTTTCTCCTTGTTAAGGTTAGGATTTAGTTTGGGTTGGGACGTAAAAGGAAATTTAAGTTGAGTGTAACATAATTCTCCTTGTTAGGGTTAGAATTGGGAGTAGGTTGGGTCCCGTTGTGAACTAAAGTTGAGTTTGGCATGTTTCTGCTAAATAGATTTAGGGCAGTGTGAGGTGGGGTGTTTAAATCCAGGTAAGTGGTGTTTGAAAATGAACTTAATCTGTAAATAAATTTGTCAAAATGTCTTCCTGAAAGATCGATCACAGCCAATGTGTCCTGTATTCATAGCCTACGGCGACTGGGGCTTTGTGCACAGACTCTCCTGCACTTAGTCCACCGGTGCAGATCTATCCCTCATTCAAACCTGTGGGAACAAGTGTGTCCAATCTGTAGATCCAGAGCCGTTCAGCTCTTTTCTGTTGTTTTGTGGACCAGTTTGGATCTGACTGTAGGATCGTGGCTGTGAGGGCTTGCCAGCCATGTTCAATAAAGTGTTTGACTACTGGTCGCTGTGTGTTATGGCTTTTTGTAATGTTGTGTCTGTGTTGTGTGAAGCGTGTTAAAATGCTATTTCCTGTTTCTCCCACATATCTCATTTTACAGATTTTGCACTGAATTAAATACACACAGTTTTTGGTTTTAGGGTTACCTGCTTGTGTGATGGGATAAACGGTTTTGTAAAACCTGTTTTGTATCCAGCGCAGTTGGTTAAAAAAATCACTTTGACCTTTGACCTTAGGTTGTTGTAGGGGTCTCAGCTTGGCCTGAACCAGAAAATCTTTCAGGTTTTGGTTCCGTCTGTAGGCCGCAATTACCCTGTGATTTTGCAGTAAGTTAGTCTCTGATTGGAATTTAGAAAAGTTTTGTTTGATTTTATGAATTAGTTTTCCTGCCGAGGGAGAATAAGTGGTGACCAAAGGCAATAATGTTGATGTGTCCTTGGGTCTGGACTCCAGGAAGGAAGCTTTACATGTTTTCAGAAATGCTCTAGAATATCCTCTTAAGGATAGTGCTGAAAACAGCATCCGAGTGGCTTCCTTGAAGTCGCTTTCCTGAGTGCAGATTCTGTGGAAGCGAAGTAGCTGGGATTTAATAAGACCCGCATATGTGTGCTTTGGATGGTAACTGGTTTTAAAAAGCAATGCGTGTGTGTCCGTGGGTTTAAAATAAACCTTTATGTCAAGTTTGTGTGTGGAGCTGAAATTTGGGCCTTTAAAGGTTGTGGTGTCTAAAAAATCGACTGATTTAGCATTGGTGGACGATTTCAGCTTTATGGATGGGTTATGTGTGTTTAGCGTGTTTAGAAATAGTTGAAAGTCTTCCTCCGAGTGAGTCCAGACCCCCCAGATGTCATCTAGATATCTGTAATAATAAAGTGGTTTCTTTACACATTTGTTTAATGCCTCCGTCTCCCATTGCGCCATGAAGATATTTGCATACGCTGGAGCAAACTTCTTCCCCATCGCTGTTCCCTTAATTTGCAGATAGAATTGGCCATCAAATTCAAAATCATTCCTTCTCAGATTAATTTGTAATAGCTGGAGTAGCTCCTTGTCTGGCCTTCTGCTGTTGGGGTGTTTAAGGAGAATTTGTTTGACTGCATTAATGCCTTCGGTTATGTCAATATTTGTATATAAGCTGTCTATATCCATGGTGAACAGAATGGAGTTGTCTGGCAGGATGATTTGTTTGATCTTGTTTATAAAGTCATACGTGTCCTTGATGTAACTGTCATGTGTTATTAATAGGGGATTTAAATAGTGATCGATGAATTCTGCTGTTTGATATGTTTCACTGTTGCAGTCAGACACGATGGGTCTACCCGGTGGGATCTCATGGGGTTTACTCCATTTTGCTGGTTCCTTGTGGATCTTCGGTAACAGATAGAACCTTCTGGCTCTTGGTTCCGAAGAGCCTTTAAGATATCTGCGCTGTTTTGCATTAATAAACCTTTTCTCATACAAAGAGTCAATGATTTTAGTCACCATGGGGATGGTCTCTGGATAAATGGGTTTGTCTAGTTTATTGTAATAGGTGGTGTCCAGCAGTTGTCTTTTACCTTCCCAGAGATATTGTGCCCTGACCATGATGACAATAGAGCTCCCCTTATCAGCCGGCTTGATAATAATGTTCTTGTTGCCTGTTAATTCCTTGAGTGCTTTGGTTTCGTTAATACTCAAGTTAGGTTTGGACTTGTTCATGTAAAATGTTTTGTTGAAATAACCAAGATCCTCCTCAATAAGTGAGTTAACTTCTGGCGGCAAAGTGCCAGCAGGGGGCGCCCATTCTGATTCTGGCATGAAAGGTTTTGGTTTACCTGTTTTAGCTGTACCATCTTCCTTAAAATGAACAGCTAATTTGATTCTCCTATGGTATTTTTGTAAATCGTGTCTGATCTGCAGCATTGTGTCATTGTTTTTAGCTTTGCTGTGAGAGGGGATGAAGGTTAAACCCCTGTTTAACAAAGAACGCTGTGCGTCAGACAGTACAAAAGATCTGGACAAATTACAAACATTGTTATTAACAATGCTTCTATGCCCTTCCTGTCCTGGTAGGCTATCAGGGCTGCCTATTTTAACCAGGCAGACCAGAGGTCCCACATCCTGGCAGCCGTGAATCTGGTCCAATGGACCTTGTCTGGTTTAACCCTGAAAAAGGCAGCGTCCTGGGCAGGGATACCATACCATACCAAACCAATTTTATTTATATAGCACATTTAAACACGGCATGAGAGCCGACCAAAGTGCTGAACAAAACACACAATAAAAACAATCAAAAATAAAAACTAAATCCATTAAAATCAAGTAATCCAACCCTAAAAGGAAAGGTAGAAAGGGAATAAGTTAGACAGAATTAAAAGCCAGAGAATAAAAGTGAGTTTTTAAACGAGACTTAAAAAGGGAAAGAGAGGAAGAGAGTCTGATCGGGAGGGGCAAGTGGTTCCAGAGCTTCGGTGCACAAACTGAAAAGGCGCGCTCCCCGCGGGACTTACAGCGAGAGCTAGGGACATGTAGGAGGTGTTGGTCAGCTGATCGGAGGGATCTTGTAGGGACATATGGGTGAATGAGCTCAGACAAGTAGCCAGGTGCTAAGTTATTTAGGGATTTAAACACAAAAACCAGGATCTTAAACTCTATCCGGAGATGGATGGGGAGCCAATGGAGATGAACCTGTTGAGCTGAGAGATGTGAATATTGAGATGTGTGAGCATGGCTTGCTCCCTGTGTGATAAGGAGGGAGAAAAGTTCACCACAGGAACAAAGATCTCAGCATTAGGACATTTAAGTTTGGCTACTTTAATGGCAGTTTGCATTTCCTTAACCAAAGCCCTTTTGTCCTTCTGTGTTCTGTTGTTGATACCAAATGAGAGGACCAGTCTCTCTACCTGCTCCATTTGTCCAGATTTGAGGAACAGGCTGGTCACATGTCTCCACTTGGCTCCCGGAAAACTGTCCACCTGGATGTTGTTGCTACAGTCCCCTGTCACAGGTAGGTGTGCAACATTCGAGTCCTCCAGAACCACATATTTTTTTCTCAGGTTAAGTGACCAGTCTCGTGATTTTTTACCAGTGTTTGTGTGTCTGGTTGTGGCATTTACCTGAGATGAAGGTGATTCATCAGGCCCGGTGGGGGTGGTGGCGGTGGCTGCGGTGAGCGGTGGGTGAGTCGTTTGCTGGAAGGAAAGTTGCCTCTGTGTGCTCTTTTCCATCCGGCGACGGAGGACGACAGGCGTAGGTTCCAGCAGTGGTGGAGCAGAAGCAGCAGGTAGTGGGTGTGAGCGCATCATTGCTTCATAAGCAAGGAATTCGTCTATGATGGTCTGTTCCTCTGCTGTCACGCCGCGGGGTCGAGGCGGAGACTCCATCACGACTGAAGGGGAGGATCCTGTTGTCCTCTGCGCGTACGTTTCCTCCTGGCTGGATGATTTCCGCTGCCTTTGGGGAAGAGCCGGCGTCTGTGGAGTGCTGCGTGCCTGGGGTGATGGTGTGGGTGGTGCTGCTACAGCTGGAAAGAGGGGACGGCTGCTGTGTCGTTCCTCGTTGGATGCTGCAGGTGACCAGTCCCCTCTGGATGGTTCCGTCATCGTTGCCACTGTTGTCCTGTGGGGTGGTGGTGGTGGTGGTGAAGGTGGGGGGGCCGGAAGAGGAGATTGTGATCTCACGGAGCCCCTGGGAGCGTAGGGAGAGGATGCATAAACGGAAAGTTCATCCTCACTCTGCCCCCTGTGTTGTTGGGAGTGCGGAGGGGGCGTGGTCTGCGTGGAGGACTCAAGAACAGATGTACGTTCATCAGGTTCACCATTTTCCGATGAGGGAGTTGCTGGTTCTTGTGAGTCCTTTTTCTCATCCGACATCAGGAAGACCTGCACCTCTTCCACCGATTCTGGTCTGAAACGTCTCCCCAAGTTCCTTCTGGCCCATTTAGTGGCTATTTCTAATGGAGCCAGTAGGTTTCCCCCAAGATCTTGCAAAGTGCGTTTTTCTGACTCCATCTGATCTTGGTAGTGTTGTCTAAGGATCAACATGGTGGTGTAGGCCCACGATCTCGCATTACCATCTATTAATGTGGAAGTTCTGGTAGATGGAGCCGCGGGTTTGATGATCGTGGCCAAGTACGCGGTTATGTTTTGAATGCCGGGTGGGTTATTGTCCTTATCCGACACATTTTTTAAGTGATGTGCTGCTTTAAGAAGTCTGTGCATGGTTCTGACCTTTATTGTGAAGTCTGGGTCATCAGATCTTTGTGGCGCCTCTGACCGGTTTCGGGTCTGTGCGCCCTGCTGCGCGTACTGTCCCTGTGGGGGTCGCCGAGCGCGTTTCTTTTGTCGGTTCCAACCCTGGGGCCCTTGGTTCTGGTACCGCTTATTGAAGCCCCCTACTGCGGCTCCTGGAGGGTTGGAATGGACGCTGGGGGTAAGAGGGACCGTACCTGGCGGCTGACGCGTAAGACTTGCGTCTCTGGGGGTACCGCTGGGGGTACCGCTGGGGGTACTGCGACTGCCAGCTGCGGTCCTGTTGATAGCGAGGCCGTCGTTGCTGGGGAGAGTGGCGTCGTTGGAAACGTCCTCTATTCTGCTGGTTCCGCTGAACGTCCCGTCGTCTTCCCCCTCGCTAGCGAACCTGTGTCCAGCCCGACTCCTCCTCCATCTCATCCGGTGGGAAATAGTCCCACGTCATTCCGGAGATGTCCGGTAGTTAAAAAACAGGTGCTAAACTAACTAACTGTGTAGCTAACTATCTAAAAGAACAAGTGGAATTAAATGAAAGAACCGAAAAAATGCGGCTTAAAATGTTGGCAACTGGCCATTTATTGAACAAACGTGAAAAAGTTAACTGGAACAAAGAAACAAAATATTTACAAAAAACAAGCTCAACGCTACGTTTCGACTCCTCAATGAGTCTTCATCAGGCTAAGAGCTTGTAAAAGCGCATAGAACCTTCTCTTGTCGTCGAAGCTCGGTCCAGAATGGCTGTCCCGTTCTGTTTCTGACCGGTTTCATCTAGCGCATACCAGTTAACAAGCATCAATTGGCTCTATTAGCACCTGTACTTGTGTCCAATCAAATTGGACCATTCCAGAGCGCCGCTGGAGTGGTAGGACCATATTTAGAGTTCCGGTCCATACTCCCCCTAGTGTCCAAGAGAGCGCCTGGCACTTTTCACTAACCAGATTACATTTACAACATGTTATTACCGTAAAAAATAGATAAATACAGACACAACGTACATAACACTTTGCATTCATGTGTTATATGAAAACAAACCTTCTGTGGGGCATGATTTAAAAGAAATTCAAATTCCAAGACATGAGATTCCCCACACTGGCTTTACTCTATCTGACTGACTCCTTTCCCTGCTACATTTCTGATACACTCTTGCCCTCTAGTGGGCAAAACTGTGAACTACATGAGTCATCTGTAGCTGATTAGAAAATTAAGTTTAGGTGTGTCCTTTTAATCTGAACAATCCAACATCTGTGTGGGACTTGAGACCTGTCAACCAGGGGTGAAGGTTTGCTGGCTGGAAGAGGCAATTGATGGTAAGATTCAAAGGAATTTGTGTCAGATATTCCGGTTTTTAGTGTCCAATATTGGTTAAGGTTAGGACAATCTACTCCACTGTTTAGGGTTGGAATAGGGATTGGGGTTAGGTTAAATAATCCAATTTACTCCAAGTTTAGGGTTAGAACAGGGGTTGGGGTTAGGTTAATTAATCTAATCTACTCCACTATTTTAGGGTTAGAATAAGGATGGGGTTAGGATTAGATTAAAGAATCAATTTGTATTCTGAGTCTTACAAATACTGCCCTCCTCCATGTCCAGCAGACTCCCCCTGTTGGCAGAACTGGATGGGTGAGTGACCAACAGATAAAGTCAGGGAAGAGGTAAGTCATGTACAGAAGAACACTTGTTTCATTTCTACTCATTTTTTCATTTTCCAAAGAACTGTTGTGGAAATATTGCATCAGAGTATTAAATGGGAGGGCAGTGCCCCTCCAGAGGTCATCAGGAGGAACAAATCTGCAGCAGACAGGTTGCTGGAGGCCACTGGCCGGTTAGGAGTTGAAGAAAAGAAGTGCACAGACTCTCCTGCACTTAGTCCACCGGTGCAGATCTATCCCTCATTCAAACCTGTGGGAACAAGTGTGTCCAATCTGTAGATCCAGAGCCGTTCAGCTCTTTTCCGTTGTTTTGTGGACCAGTTTGGATCTGACTGTAGGATCGTGGCTGTGAGGGCTTGCCAGCCATGTTCAATAAAGTGTTTGACTACTGGTCGCTGTGTGTTATGGCTTTTTGTGATGTTGTGTCTGTGTTGTGTGAAGCGTGTTAAAATGCTATTTCCTGTTTCTCCCACATATCTCATTTTACAGATTTTGCACTGAATTAAATACACACAGTTTTTGGTTTTAGGGTTACCTGCTTGTGTGATGGGATAAACGGTTTTGTTAAACCTGTTTTGTATCCAGCGCAGTTGGTTAAAAAAATCACTTTGACCTTTGACCTTAGGTTGTTGTAGGGGTCTCAGCTTGGCCTGAACCAGAAAATCTTTCAGGTTTTTGTTCCGTCTGTAGGCCGCAATTACCCTGTGATTTTGCAGTAAGTTAGTCTCTGATTGGAATTTAGAAAAGTTTTGTTTGATTTTATGAATTAGTTTTCCTGCCGAGGGAGAATAAGTGGTGACCAGGGTTAGGGTTAGGGTTAGGGGAAAACTGTAATAAAAAGAGGCCACCGCCGAAGGCGGTGGTCTCTTTGAGGCTCTGTCCATTCTGGGCACCACGGATCTGATAGTCCACCCCCCATAAGTTCTTCCTTGGGGTTCACAGGTGGTACAAGACACACACTTATTTGATTTTTCAGAGTGGTACAGTCTGACGAACCCGCCCTCTGGTTTGTGGTTTAGGGTCAGGATTCCGGTGAGCCAGGGTTAGTTGATGGGGTAGGGGGTGTAGTGGGGGTTGGATTGGGAACATCAGTTCCCACTGGTTAGGGTCAGGGCCAGGGGATGGGAAAGGTGGTAGAGAAAATAGTGGCTTCAGACCCCCACTAATTAGGGTAAGAGCCAGGGGTTGGGAGAGGGGGCAGAGAAAATGAGGGAGGAAGGTGATGGCTTCAAACCCCCACTAATTAGGGTAAGAGCCAGGGGTTGGGAGAGGGGGCAGAGAAAGGTGATGGCTTCAGACCCCCACTAATTAGGGTAAGAGCCAGGGGTTGGGAGAGGGGGCAGAGAAAGGTGATGGCTTCAGACCCCCACTAATTAGGGTAAGAGCCAGGGGTCGGGAGGAGGATGGGGGGCTCAGGCCAGGAGTGATTAAACTGAGGTCGGGTGTAGGAGACAGTGTTAGGAGCTTGAAACAGCCCGAGGCTTAGCCTCACTAAGCCCTCCCGGGTGTGCTGTGTCCAGTCTCATTATCCAGAGTTTCTCTGCCCACTTCCGCTGCTGGGAAGTCCAGTCGGAGTTCGACTCCAGGACTGTGGCTGTAACAGATTGCCAACCATGTATAAGAAAGTGCTGGACCAAATGGGTGTTTGTCCCCTTCCTCCTCAGGATGTTGTATCTGTGTTGTGTGAATCTGACCAGGAGTGTGTTTTTGGTCTCTCCCACGTACATTTTTTGACACGTTTTGCATGTTATGAGATACACACAGTTAGAGGTGCGGGCGGTGCCTTTAGTCCGGGTTAAGTAAACTGTGTCTGAGAAAACGTTGTAAATCCACTGTTTGTGCTTAAAAAATTGCCCCAAATCCTTAGATTTAGTTCTGATTGTAGGTCTCAATTTAGCTTTAACTAGATAGTCTTTTAGATTTTTATTCCTCCTGTAGGCAGCCAGCACCTCATGGTCTGTGAGTATCTTAGTTGTCTGGACAAGAGTCTGAAAATTCTCTTTGACCCCTCTGATGTAGCCCAACATGTGTGGTGAATATGGCATAACAAGGGGTAATTGTGATGTAACCTTGATTGGTTTATCTTCCAAAAAGGTTCTGTTCACCTTTCTTAAAAAGGTGCGACAGTACCCTCTAGTGGATAAGGTGGAAAACAGGATTTTCTTTGCCTCCTGGAAATCACTCTGTTGTGTGCAGATTCTGTGGAACCTCAGTAGTTGTGACTTAATTATCCCAGCAAATGTGTGCTTGGGATGAAAGCTCGTTTTGTGGAGCAAAGCATGGGTGTCAGTGGGTTTAAAGAAGACTTTAACGTCCAGTGTGTGGGAGGAGCTGAAATCCTTCCCTTTAAATGTTGTTGTGTCCAAGAAATCCACTGATTCAGAGCTTGTTGTGGCCTTCAGTTTGATTGACTGACTGTGGCTGTTCAGAGTTGTCAGAAAATGTTCAAACTCCTGTCCCCCATGTGGCCAAACCCCCCAGACATCATCCAGAAATCTGTAATATGCTGATGGTTTCTTGTCACATTTTGTCATTGCAGTTGTTTCCCACTCTGCCATGAAAATATTGGCATAGGCTGGGGCAAATTTCTTTCCCATTGCTGTGCCCTTAATCTGTAAAAAGAATTCCCCATTGAATTCAAAGTCATTTCTCCTGAGATTAATCTCAAGTAGCTGTAAAAGCTCTTGATCTGGGCGTCTGCTATCTGGGTATTTGAGAAAAATTCTCTTAATTGCATCTAAACCCTCCTGAATATCAATATTTGTATATAGACTCTCCACATCCTTTGTGAACAGAGTGGCTCCTTCTGGTATTTCCAAGTTTTTAATCTTGGCCACAAAATCATATGTGTCTTTGATGTATGATTCATGTTTCATGGATAAGGGATTGAGGTAAAAGTCCAAGAACTCGGCTGTGTAGTAAGTTTCACTGTCACAATCTGATACAATCGGCCTCCCTGCAGGGATCTCATATGGTGTTGCCCATTTAACTGGATCTTTATGAATCTTGGGCAGCATATAAAATAATCTTTCCCTCGGTTGGGAGGAGCCCAGCAGGTAGGTATGTTGCTTTGTATCAATAAACCCCTTTTCCCTTAATCTATTGACAATTTGTCTTACCATAGGTCTGGTTTCTGGATAGATTGGTTTAGTGAGTTTAGAGTAATAAACTTCATCCCTTAATTGCCTGTACCCTTCTTTTAAATATTGGCTTTTGTCCAAGATTACTATGGCGCTCCCTTTGTCTGCTGGTTTTATGACTATTTCTGAATTATCCGCTAGTTCTTTGATCGCTCTTCTTTCCTCCAAACTAAGGTTACTGGTGGGTGGAGGCCTATATGCTCTCTTTTTAATTCTGTCAGAATCAGAGCTAATTAGGTTTGCTGTTTCGGGCGGAAGTAGTCCCATCGCTGGTGTCCAATCAAATTTATTAGTAAATGGTTTTTTTGAACCTTTTAAACTGGGTTTGTTCTTATAGTATAGGGCTAATTTGACCCTTCTGTGGTAGTTTTGTAGTTCATATTTGCACTGAAACCAGATGTTCTTATTGAAATTTTGAGTTGGGATGAAGTTTATTCCTTTACTCAGCAGGGAGAGCTGTGCATCCGTTAAAACAAACCTTTTTGCTAGGTTAACAACTCCTTTATTAACCCCTCCCTTAAATGGGCTTATGGGGAGCTCTAGTTAAAGTATTGTAACCAACTGTGAAGGATTCTGTCAGCCGTAGGTGTAGACCAATGGATCTTATCCTTCACCCCATCCGTGACCACCTCTATTTCCCCAGCAGGAATATAATGACTCAGGGTAGAAATTTTGTCATTCAAACCTCTTAGAACCTCTTTTTCATTCTCAGACAAATCTGGTGAGAAATTCACCTGTGGCACCATGATCCGGGCCTCCGGGAATTTGGCGTGTGCTGTTGCCAGCGCTTGATCCACCTGGTCAAACAACCCCTTATTCTTCTTGCTTGGACACCTGTCATTAATACCAAACGAGAGAATTATATTTTGTACTCTGGTCTCTTTTGTGGCGTTCTGAAGGATGTCATTCACGTGTTGCCATCCTGCTCCAGGGAAGCTGTCAATTTGCAGTCCCTGGACGGGGATGGCATTTATTCTGTTGAGATTGGAGTCCCCCATGATGAGGTTCTGTTCTGCCACATGCAGAGACCAGATCTTCTTATTCTTGGCCGTGTGTGCTGTGGGTACACATGTGGATGGTTTCCCTGGATGATCGGGCCGGTCTGCAGCCGGGTCTCTGGTCTCCGAGTTACTCGTCTGCTTCTCTTCCTGGTTTCTCCTCTGGGTCTCGGTGTGCTCGATCTCCTCTCTTCTCGGCCTGTCCAACGAAGTCTCCTCCGGTAGCTGCCAATGGTCTTCTTTTGTTGACTTTTGGGTCAGACGTGGCCGGGCTCCCCCCTCGATTCTGGGTGGAAGAGCTGCTGCCCCCATCTCCGATGGGCCCTGTGGGAGCTTCCTGTCCATCTCTATGGCCCTGGTGAGCGAGGTCAGAGGGGAGTGTGGAGAAGGATACAGATCTTGGATGGTAGATGCCTCCCTCCAGCAGCCTTCAGGCGGTTTCTCCTCAACTTTGGGCTGCTGTATTGTCTGGGTGGCGTGTTCTTTTGTGCGGCGGTCGAAGGCCGCTTCCTCCTCCCTTTGTGGACCCCTACCCCGTTGGGCCCGTTCCGATGGCAAACACCAGTTTGAGCAGCCCTGGGTCGGTGTAGATGGCCGAACCGGGCTCTTTTGGTGGTTCTGGTCTGGTTGAGGGGTGGTGGCCCGTCTCCCCTCACCTTCTGTGGTTGGTGAGCTAGGCGTGGGCCTGCCCCGGTCTGCTGGTTCGTCCAGTCTGGCCACCATGAAGGCTTCTGCTTGTTCCAATGTGTTCCTGGTAAGCCTTCTACCCAGGTTCTTCCTAGCCCATTTCACGGCCACCTGAAATGGTGCTAGCCACTCTGGTTCTGGGTAACCCAACAGTATTTCCATCTCAGACTCCATAGTGTCCATATAGTGGTCTTTTAGGATCAATATAGTGGTATGAGCCCAGTTTTTGGCGTTCCCCGTGATCAAATTTGTGGTTCTAGCTGTGGGACCCGCAGGCTTAATGGAAATCATTAAATTGTTCATTGTCCTCTTCAGTGAGAGCGGATATTCATCACCTGTGATTTTACTTAGATGATGAATTGCTTTGATGGCGTTATGGATGTTGTGAACTTTATTTACAAAGTCCGGATCAGAGGATAATTCTGTATTATTTTGGGATCTGGAGCTCTGGTGTTTATTTCTAACCCACGGCCCACTGTTGTTTCTGCCCCAAAATGGCCGCCTCTGATCACCCGCGTGGTGGGTTCTATGGTTACCCTCCCAAGATGGCGCCTCTCCGTCCTTTCTTCTCTCTCTTCCACGTGCTCTCTCATAATGTGAGGCCGGTCGGTGGGTCCGGCGTTGTCCTCCCGAGGGAATCTCTCGGTTCTCCGTCCGGCCCTCTCTCGTGACGGAGGCACATGAGCGCCGTCTGGGGTACTCTGGTCCATCCGCCCACCTACCTCGGCCGGCCGCCTCCGGCGTCCGTCTTCGGCGCTTCCCCCGTTCCGCCGGTCCTCTGCGGCGGTTTCTCTGACGGCGGCCGTAGTGGATCGTGGTCCAACCTCCCACGTCCTCATCCTCATCATAAACATGTGGAGGCATGCTGTGCCTCTGAAAAACCTTTAAATCCCTTAGTTCCGTGTAAAACACTTTTTTTTAAAAAGAAGGAAAAATTGTTTTGTCATTTGGGCAAAAACGGCCCCTTTAATAAACAAACAAAATTCCTTATAAACAGAAATACGACAAAACTCAATACGTTTCGGTCATCATAGACCTTCATCAGTTAAGTTGTCGTGGCGTGTTTCTTGTGCGTCTTCAGCTGGTTAGCTTTTAAATCCGGTAAGATGCGCGGTTCTGCACCTCCACAGCCAATCAGAGAGCTCTTTCACCTTGTTGTCTAGCTCCCCATTGGTTCCTCCCGGTGTTGCATTCAGGCGCACAGGTGAAGTGTGTATTTACACGGAACATACATTTAAGTTGTCCAAAAGTCCTTAGATTTTTTTTTTAATACGCTTTATTGACAACGCACAAAATACAATTACAAAAAAATAAACACAATGTCAGGGGGTTTCTATGGGAAAACAGAACAGTCAAACAAAGAATCACATGATATTGAACAGGGAACATAAGCTTACGGTTTTGGCAGCTTTCAAATTTTGAGAATGTTGTATGGTTTTTATATATTGTCTGGTTTCATTCAAAAAGCATTGAAAGGAAGGTTTTGCACTAGAAAATTTCGACTTATGTATATGAAATTTAGCTAATAATATCAATAAATTAATCAAATAAAATTCCTTTGCCCTGTGCTTGGGGTACTGAAAGAGACCAAATAATATTTCCTCATAACAAAGAGAGAACTCAGAAAAGATTAAGGAAACAACAAAAATCCTAAATTCTTGCCAGAAAAGATTTGTGTATGAGCATGACCAAAATAAATGAGAAATATCTTCCTCCACACAGTTACAAAATGTACAGTTAACATCAATGTCCTTTTTATAACGTATAAGAAAAGATCTGGTTGGGTAAAAACGATGAATAATTTTAAAAGATATTTCCTTTACTTTGTTATTTAATAGAAATTTTGATGGTAAGGTCCAAATCTTCTCCCATTCCAGGTTCTGGTATAAGTTATTCCAGTAGGCGACAACCGTTGGGGCACAAGTTCTGTCTTTTTGAAACAGAATTCGTATTTCACGGTTGTTTTTCCTCTTTGTAGCGGGGAAACACACCTGACCAACATAAGTAACAGTAGGATCCAGTGGTAAAGGGGTCAAATCATTAACAACATGATCTCTAAACAACATTAAGACCCCAGCAGGGATAGCATCAAACACTATGGCATACTCCTTTGGTGGAACAGGAAGACCATATGTATTCATAAATTCTGAGTAAGAGAGTAAACCTCCAACAGGATTTATAAGTTGTGCAACACTGTGAATCCCATTATCAAACCAGTTACTTAAAAACACAGACTTATGTTTGTATAAAATGTCTCTATTGTTCCAAATATAGTATCTATGTGGAGAAAAGTTGTGTTTATAGATCAATGACCAGGAAAGAAGCATTTGTTTATGAAAGTTGGATAGTATTAAAGGGATTTTATCGATATTGTAATTACAAAGTAAAAGGAAGTTAAGACCACCAATATTTGAAAAAATATAATTGGGAATAAAGTTCCAAATTGAGGTTGGGTTCCTGAAAAATTGTTTAATCCAGTTAATTTTAAACACATTATTTAAAGAGGAGAAATCCAGAAAGTTTACTCCACCATGTTGGTATGAGTTGGATAAAACTGATCTTTTAATGTAATGAATTCTATTCTTCCATATGAAGTTATAAAGAATTCTGTCAATATCTGCCAGGGTTTCTTTATTTACATCAAGAGACAAAGCAGCATAAGTTAGACGGGATAAGCCCTCTGCTTTTGTCAGTAAAACTCTCCCTTTAATAGATAAATCCCGCTGCAGCCAAGCATTTAGCTTACGTTGTGTTTTGTCCAAAATTTGAGTGAAATTAAGGGAGCACCTGGTGGATTGATTTTTATTAATGATGATACCAAGGTAATTGACGGACTCTTTCACTGGGATGCCAGCGATAGCTAGACTGCTACAATTTCTAAGGGCAAGCAGTTCACATTTGCCAATGTTTAGGTGGAGTCCTGAAGCTAAAGAAAAGGCATTAATTGTGTTAATAGCCATTTGCACCTGTGAAGCATTTTTTAAAAAGAGAGTGGTATCATCAGCAAGTTGACTAATGAATATTTCTTTATCCGCAATTGTTATACCTTTCAGAGGACTGCGTTTAATATAATCAGAAAGGAGTTGGGCACAGATGAGAAATAAGTATGGGGAGATGGGGCAGCCCTGCCTGATACCGCGGTTCAAGTTAAACCTAGGTGACGTACCTGCTTGTAGTTTGATGGAACAATTTGCATTTTTGTACATTGTTTTAATTGCATTCTGAAAATAAGAACCAAGGCCAAATTTGTCCAAAGCCTGAAAAATAAAACCATGCTCAGTCGTATCAAACACTTTGCAAAAATCTACGAATAAGATAAAGCTATCATCCTCACACAAATCTGCATAATCAATTAGGTCAAGGACAAGTCTAATGTTATTGGATATGTGTCTGTTGGCCATAAAGCCAGACTGAGTTTCATCAATAATATCATTCAAAACAGCTTTCAGTCTTTTGGCAAAAATCTGAGCTAGGATCTTATAATCATTATTAAGGAGGCAAATTGGCCTCCAATTATCAATATAAGTGGGATCTTTCTTTGGCTTCGGGATTAGGGTTAACAGACCTTGTGATAAGGTGGGGGGAAGAGATTGATTTATAAGACTTTCAATGTAAACATTAAGAAGAAATGGAGCCAGTTGATCTGCAAAAGTAATGTAAAATTCAGAGGTTAAGCCATCGGTTCCTGGGGATTTATTAAGTTTAAGACGCCGAATAGCATGTAGCACTTCACTAATAGATATCGGCCTATCACAGAAACTCATCTGATCTTCTTTTACTGTACGCACATCAGGGATTTGATCCATAAAGTTCAGAGCAGCACTCTCATCAAACTCTGATTTGTATAAATCTTTATAAAAATTGGAGCAATAGGTGGAGACTTTTCGGGGGTCATCAGTTATAATACCATCAATATTAAGTCTCCGAACAGAACTGACTTTAGAGCGAGATTTCTCTAATTTAAAAAAATAGGATGAGTGTTGTTCACCTTCTTCTAACCATCTTCTCCTTGATCTCACAAAGGCTCCCTCTGCTTTCAGTTTATAAATATCATTTAACTTACTCTGTTGCAAAGCTAATTCAGTTTTATCTTCTTCAGATAGGTTCTCTGGTGGGATCTGAGTGAGAGCAGATATCCTAGTAATTACATTGATTTCTTCCTTTTTCCTTTGTTTTGCTGCAGACGAGCCATACTCTCTCAAATATTTAGCGGCTTCAAATTTAAAGAGTTCCCAATTTTGACAGTAGAGATGACTGATTTGGGCTTTATCCCAGAAATTTTTGATTAATGACAAAATATCTTCAATCACTTTTTCATGTTTTAGAAGGGAATTATTAAGTTTCCAGTAGCAGTTCCTACAAGTTTGGGCAGCATTAGCATTGAAAAAGACCTGAAGTGATACCGCTTTGTGATCCGTGAGTGGAGTTGGCATTATACTGGTTATAACAATATTCCTATTTAAGCAATCAGAGATTAACCAAAAGTCAATACGGGATTTCGAAGAGTTGGATTTGTTACTCCATGTAAATAGTCTGGCTTTAGGGTTTTTTACTCTCCAAATGTCTATTAAATGAAATTTTTGCATAAATGTATTTAAACAACAGGACAGAGAGTTATTTGAGCTAGGTGGCCATCTGTCCAGTGAAGGATCTGGAGCAGTGTTAAAATCACCTCCAACTAATAACAAGAGATTAGGGTATTTGGATAACCAGAACAAAATGCGTGTTTCAAGGGCATCCAATAAGAAGTCATTACCAGACTTAGAATTATAACCATACACGTTGGCAAGAAGAAGAAATGTACCATCAATGTTGATAATCATTAACACAAAGTGTCCTTCTGAGTCCATTTCAGAGTGCATAACGTTTCCATTAAATTTGTTCTTCAGAGTAATAACTCCTGCCGATCTTTCTGAACCATGTGAAAACCACAGGTCCTTGCCCCACTGTGTTTTCCAAAAAGCAGTATCCTTACTAACAGAATGTGATTCTTGAAAAAAAACAAAGTCAGTATTTTGTTGATTCGCAAACAAAAATAAAGCTTTTCGCTTAACAGTGTCTCTTAAACCCCTGACATTGAGAGAACAAAGTGATATAGACAGTGCGGCTTTAACACAAAATAATGAACAGTTTACTTCCCTTAGTTAACATGAAACTGGTATTAGCTTTTAACCTGAACCTCAAACGTACAAATAACTCCTTTGACATCTGTAAACTTATACCTCAAGGAGGGCAAGAAACCTCCATCAACGCAGCTGCAGCTTGATCCTCAGGCGAAGTGAGCGTTGGGTGCACCTCTTTCCCTTCAATGAACACACGGACCCCGGCAAAGTGAGCTCTTTTTCCTTCTTTCCTTGCAGCATCAATAAGAGGCCAAAGCTTCTCTCGAGTCTCTCTGTCGGCAGAGGACAGATCTTCAGAGAACCTCATGTAATTTTCTTTCAGAAAGGAGCAGTTTTTAGCTTTCCTCCAGATCAGGTCACGAGCTGATCTTGTCACAAAACGAATGATGACCAGCCTTGGTTTCTTCTGAGCTTCGATGTATCGGCCCAGGCGATGAACTACGTCAATGCTGTTTTTGAATCCTGCATGTGTTTCCCCGGCAACAGTGCAGCAGATGTCAAGTACTTTTCTGGTGATATCTTCTTGCTTTTGCTCAGGGACACCTGAGAGCCTGAGATTCCATCTCCGATGGTATCTTTCAACTTCGTTGACTTTCAGTTCTACTTGACACATTCTGCTGCTGTTTTTTTCACATGTAGCTTTAACTGTTTTGGTGACATTCTTCAAAGATTCTACTTCCAAGAACATGAAATCAATAGACTTCTTCATGGCCTCGATGTTAACAGTATTCTTGCTGATCATAGCCTCCAGATTATCTGAGCGCTCATTAATTAAAGCAGCAATGTTGTTTTGCACATCAGCAAGAGTTATATCACCTTTGTGTTTTTTACCATCTGGTCTGGCTGGAGTATCGGGGTCCGAGTCCGGCAGTGGCTTCAGTTCAGGACTTTTGCTGCGGTTGTAGTCATGGTCGGCAGTCACGGCATTCTTGGGGCTGGTATTTGAGCTAGCTACACCTGTGCTTCTCTCCATTTCCTTGGTTGCTCCTTTGGTTAGACTTTTAGATTTCATGGAAGTTTCTTTTTCCTTCCTTTTGCTACCCTGAGTTGTTGTAAACATTGCTGAGGTAACAGAGCTTCCCGCTGTTAGCTAAGCTAACACTTTGCAAAAAGGCTCGGGTCGCTAAAAAGTTCTTTGAAGTATGGTTCAGGAAGCTGTCACTTAGACGTGTCACAAACGTGTACTGAATAAGTAGTCAGTAGGATAACTCACTTGTGATTCAGATAAAAAACGAAGGCTGAAAGGGAAGTAAAACTGCAAAATCGTGTTTAGCCACGGAGCGGAGCGTCTACCTCGGTCGCCATCTTGGCCCTCCACACCCCCAAAAGTCCTTAGATACATCAGTTTAAAATTAATACATCGTGTCAACAGTTGCTAGGAGTTGTAACTAGCGAATCCATATTGTCAAATCATCCCAGATTTAAATCAATTTAAAAAAAAAACAGTCACGTTCCGGTATTTCCGGTCCCACAGGAAGTACATGCATGTTCATCTTTTCAGCTTGACATGATTAAACATACCTTCAAAATAAAACCACATTCCGGCATTTCCGGTCAAACAGGAAGTCTGTTCATGTTCATCTTTCTGGATTGACTATGATAAACAGACCTTAAAAAATAAAACTACGTTCCGGCATTTCCGGTCCAACAGGAAATACATCCTGTTCATCCTTTCAACTTGACTATGTACATTCGTTTATTCTCCTCTTTTCTCTTGTTGTTTAGTCCATAATTTATTAGTTTTTGTTAACCCTGTTTTGTTCATGAGTTTCCCTTCACCTAGATAAGATCTTCTTGTTTTTAAAAAAAACTTTTATAAATGTTATGAATTGTCTAGGAGTATTCTTTTTCTTTAATTTAGAAACTTTAATAATAAAGTAGTTTATTTGGTTAATGTCAGTTAACTCCTTGTTTCGGATGCATCCTGGTCTCCCCACTTAAGTTACTCACTCATAACCATCTAATTCCAGTTCAAAACAGTGTTCCACCTTGCATTCCATCTGGCCCTAGTTTCATCCTATTGGGGAGGCTTTCCATCAGCCGGGTCACCACAGAGGCACGCGCAGGTTAGGGGAAAACTGTAATAAAAAGAGGCCACCGCCGAAGGCGGTGGTCTCTTTGAGGCTCTGTCCATTCTGAGCACCACGGATCTGATAGTCCACCCCCCATAAGTTCTTCCTTGGGGTTCACAGGTGGTACAAGACACACACTTATTTGATTTTTCAGAGTGGTACAGTCTGACGAACCCGCCCTCTGGTTTGTGGTTTAGGGTCAGGATTCCGGTGAGCCAGGGTTAGTTGATGGGGTAGGGGGTGTAGGGGGGGGTTGGATTGGGAACATCAGTTCCCACTGGTTAGGGTCAGGGCCAGGGGATGGGAAAGGTGGTAGAGAAAATAGTGGCTTCAGACCCCCACTAATTAGGGTAAGAGCCAGGGGTTGGGAGAGGGGGCAGAGAAAATGAGGGAGGAAGGTGATGGCTTCAAACCCCCACTAATTAGGGTAAGAGCCAGGGGTTGGGAGAGGGGGCAGAGAAAGGTGATGGCTTCAGACCCCCACTAATTAGGGTAAGAGCCAGGGGTTGGGAGAGGGGGCAGAGAAAGGTGATGGCTTCAGACCCCCACTAATTAGGGTAAGAGCCAGGGGTTGGGAGAGGGGGCAGAGAAAGGTGATGGCTTCAGACCCCCACTAATTAGGGTAAGAGCCAGGGGTCGGGAGGAGGATGGGGGGCTCAGGCCAGGAGTGATTAAACTGAGGTTGGGTGTAGGAGACAGTGTTAGGAGCTTGAAACAGCCCGAGGCTTAGCCTCATTAAGCCCTCCCGGGTGTGCTGTGTCCAGTCTCATTATCCAGAGTCTCTCTGCCCACTTCCGCTGCTGGGAAGTCCAGTCGGAGTTCGACTCCAGGACTGTGGCTGTAACAGATTGCCAACCATGTATAAGAAAGTGCTGGACCAAATGGGTGTTTGTCCCCTTCCTCCTCAGGATGTTGTATCTGTGTTGTGTGAATCTGACCAGGAGTGTATTTTTGGTCTCTCCCACGTACATTTTTTGACACGTTTTGCATGTTATGAGATACACACAGTTAGAGGTGCGGGCGGTGCCTTTAGTCCGGGTTAAGTAAACTGTGTCTGAGAAAACGTTGTAAATCCACTGTTTGTGCTTAAAAAATTGCCCCAAATCCTTAGATTTAGTTCTGATTGTAGGTCTCAATTTAGCTTTAACTAGATAGTCTTTTAGATTTTTATTCCTCCTGTAGGCAGCCAGCACCTCATGGTCTGTGAGCATCTTAGTTGTCTGGACAAGAGTCTGAAAATTCTCTTTGACCCCTCTGATGTAGCCCAACATGTGTGGTGAATATGGCATAACAAGGGGTAATTGTGATGTAACCTTGATTGGTTTATCTTCCAAAAAGGTTCTGTTCACCTTTCTTAAAAAGGTGCGACAGTACCCTCTAGTGGATAAGGTGGAAAACAGGATTTTCTTTGCCTCCTGGAAATCACTCTGTTGTGTGCAGATTCTGTGGAACCTCAGTAGTTGTGACTTAATTATCCCAGCAAATGTGTGCTTGGGATGAAAGCTCGTTTTGTGGAGCAAAGCATGGGTGTCAGTGGGTTTAAAGAAGACTTTAACGTCCAGTGTGTGGGAGGAGCTGAAATCCTTCCCTTTAAATGTTGTTGTGTCCAAGAAATCCACTGATTCAGAGCTTGTTGTGGCCTTCAGTTTGATTGACTGATTGTGGCTGTTCAGAGTTGTCAGAAAATGTTCAAACTCCTGTCCCCCATGTGGCCAAACCCCCCAGACATCATCCAGAAATCTGTAATATGCTGATGGTTTCTTGTCACATTTTGTCATTGCAGTTGTTTCCCACTCTGCCATGAAAATATTGGCATAGGCTGGGGCAAATTTCTTTCCCATTGCTGTGCCCTTAATCTGTAAAAAGAATTCCCCATTGAATTCAAAGTCATTTCTCCTGAGATTAATCTCAAGTAGCTGTAAAAGCTCTTGATCTGGGCGTCTGCTATCTGGGTATTTGAGAAAAATTCTCTTAATTGCATCTAAACCCTCCTGAATATCAATATTTGTATATAGACTCTCCACATCCATTGTGAACAGAGTGGCTCCTTCTGGTATTTCCAAGTTTTTAATCTTGGCCACAAAATCATATGTGTCTTTGATGTATGATTCATGTTTCATGGATAAGGGATTGAGGTAAAAGTCCAAGAACTCGGCTGTGTAGTAAGTTTCACTGTCACAATCTGATACAATCGGCCTCCCTGCAGGGATCTCATATGGTGTTGCCCATTTAACTGGATCTTTATGAATCTTGGGCAGCATATAAAATAATCTTTCCCTCGGTTGGGAGGAGCCCAGCAGGTAGGTATGTTGCTTTGTATCAATAAACCCCTTTTCCCTTAATCTATTGACAATTTGTCTTACCATAGGTCTGGTTTCTGGATAGATTGGTTTAGTGAGTTTAGAGTAATAAACTTCATCCCTTAATTGCCTGTACCCTTCTTTTAAATATTGGCTTTTGTCCAAGATTACTATGGCGCTCCCTTTGTCTGCTGGTTTTATGACTATTTCTGAATTATCCGCTAGTTCTTTGATCGCTCTTCTTTCCTCCAAACTAAGGTTACTGGTGGGTGGAGGCCTATATGCTCTCTTTTTAATTCTGTCAGAATCAGAGCTAATTAGGTTTGCTGTTTCGGGCGGAAGTAGTCCCATCGCTGGTGTCCAATCAGATTTATTAGTAAATGGGTTTTTTGAACCTTTTAAACTGGGTTTGTTCTTATAGTATAGGGCTAATTTGACCCTTCTGTGGTAGTTTTGTAGTTCATATTTGCACTGAAACCAGATGTTCTTATTGAAATTTTGAGTTGGGATGAAGTTTATTCCTTTACTCAGCAGGGAGAGCTGTGCATCCGTTAAAACAAACCTTTTTGCTAGGTTAACAACTCCTTTATTAACCCCTCCCTTAAATGGGCTTATGGGGAGTTCTAGTTTAAGTATTGTAACCAACTGTGAAGGATTCTGTCAGCTGTAGGTGTAGACCAATGGATCTTATCCTTCACCCCATCCGTGACCACCTCTATTTCCCCAGCAGGAATATAATGACTCAGGGTAGAAATTTTGTCATTCAAACCTCTTAGAACCTCTTTTTCATTCTCAGACAAATCTGGTGAGAAATTCACCTGTGGCACCATGATCCGGGCCTCCGGGAATTTGGCGTGTGCTGTTGCCAGCGCTTGATCCACCTGGTCAAACAACCCCTTATTCTTCTTGCTTGGACACCTGTCATTAATACCAAACGAGAGAATTATATTTTGTACTCTGGTCTCTTTTGTGGCGTTCTGAAGGATGTCATTCACGTGTTGCCATCCTGCTCCAGGGAAGCTGTCAATTTGCAGTCCCTGGACGGGGATGGCATTTATTCTGTTGAGATTGGAGTCCCCCATGATGAGGTTCTGTTCTGCCACATGCAGAGACCAGATCTTCTTATTCTTGGCCGTGTGTGCTGTGGGTACACATGTGGATGGTTTCCCTGGATGATCGGGCCGGTCTGCAGCCAGGTCTCTGGTCTCCGAGTTACTCGTCTGCTTCTCTTCCTGGTTTCTCCTCTGGGTCTCGGTGTGCTCGATCTCCTCTCTTCTCGGCCTGTCCAACGAAGTCTCCTCCGGTAGCTGCCAATGGTCTTCTTTTGTTGACTTTTGGGTCGGACGTGGCCGGGCTCCCCCCTCGATTCTGGGTGGAAGAGCTGCTGCCCCCATCTCCGATGGGCCCTGTGGGAGCTTCCTGTCCATCTCTATGGCCCTGGTGAGCGAGGTCAGAGGGGAGTGTGGAGAAGGATACAGATCTTGGATGGTAGATGCCTCCCTCCAGCAGCCTTCAGGCGGTTTCTCCTCAACTTTGGGCTGCTGTATTGTCTGGGTGGCGTGTTCTTTTGTGCGGCGGTCGAAGGCCGCTTCCTCCTCCCTTTGTGGACCCCTACCCCGTTGGGCCCGTTCCGATGGCAAACACCAGTTTGAGCAGCCCTGGGTCGGTGTAGATGGCCGAACCGGGCTCTTTTGGTGGTTCTGGTCTGGTTGAGGGGTGGTGGCCCGTCTCCCCTCACCTTCTGTGGTTGGTGAGCTAGGCGTGGGCCTGCCCCGGTCTGCTGGTTCGTCCAGTCTGGCCACCATGAAGGCTTCTGCTTGTTCCAATGTGTTCCTGGTAAGCCTTCTACCCAGGTTCTTCCTAGCCCATTTCACGGCCACCTGAAATGGTGCTAGCCACTCTGGTTCTGGGTAACCCATCAGTATTTCCATCTCAGACTCCATAGTGTCCATATAGTGGTCTTTTAGGATCAATATAGTGGTATGAGCCCAGTTTTTGGCGTTCCCCGTGATCAAATTTGTGGTTCTAGCTGTGGGACCCGCAGGCTTAATGGAAATCATTAAATTGTTCATTGTCCTCTTCAGTGAGAGCGGATATTCATCACCTGTGATTTTACTTAGATGATGAATTGCTTTGATGGCGTTATGGATGTTGTGAACTTTATTTACAAAGTCCGGATCAGAGGATAATTATGTATTATTTTGGGATCTGGAGCTCTGGTGTTTATTTCTAACCCACGGCCCACTGTTGTTTCTGCCCCAAAATGGCCGCCTCTGATCACCCGCGTGGTGGGTTCTATGGTTACCCTCCCAAGATGGCGCCTCTCCGTCCTTTCTTCTCTCTCTTCCACGTGCTCTCTCATAATGTGAGGCCGGTCGGTGGGTCCGGCGTTGTCCTCCCGAGGGAATCTCTCGGTTCTCCGTCCGGCCCTCTCTCGTGACGGAGGCATATGAGCGCCGTCTGGGGTACTCTGGTCCATCCGCCCACCTACCTCGGCCGGCCGCCTCCGGCGTCCGTCTTCGGCGCTTCCCCCGTTCCGCCGGTCCTCTGCGGCGGTTTCTCTGACGGCGGCCGTAGTGGATCGTGGTCCAACCTCCCACGTCCTCATCCTCATCATAAACATGTGGAGGCATGCTGTGCCTCTGAAAAACCTTTAAATCCCTTAGTTCCGTGTAAAACACTTTTTTTTAAAAAGAAGGAAAAATTGTTTTGTCATTTGGGCAAAAACGGCCCCTTTAATAGACAAACAAAATTCCTTATAAACAGAAATACGACAAAACTCAATACGTTTCGGTCATCATAGACCTTCATCAGTTAAGTTGTCGTGGCGTGTTTCTTGTGCGTCTTCAGCTGGTTAGCTTTTAAATCCGGTAAGATGCGCGGTTCTGCACCTCCACAGCCAATCAGAGAGCTCTTTCACCTTGTTGTCTAGCTCCCCATTGGTTCCTCCCGGTGTTGCATTCAGGCGCACAGGTGAAGTGTGTATTTACACGGAACATACATTTAAGTTGTCCAAAAGTCCTTAGATTTTTTTTTTTTAATACGCTTTATTGACAACGCACAAAATACAATTACAAAAAAATAAACACAATGTCAGGGGGTTTCTATGGGAAAACAGAACAGTCAAACAAAGAATCACATGATATTGAACAGGGAACATAAGCTTATGGTTTTGGCAGCTTTCAAATTTTGAGAATGTTGTATGGTTTTTATATATTGTCTGGTTTCATTCAAAAAGCATTGAAAGGAAGGTTTTGCACTAGAAAATTTCGACTTATGTACATGAAATTTAGCTAATAATATCAATAAATTAATCAAATAAAATTCCTTTGCCCTGTGCTTGGGGTACTGAAAGAGACCAAATAATATTTCCTCATAACAAAGAGAGAACTCAGAAAAGATTAAGGAAACAACAAAAATCCTAAATTCTTGCCAGAAAAGATTTGTGTATGAGCATGACCAAAATAAATGAGAAATATCTTCCTCCACACAGTTACAAAATGTACAGTTAACATCAATGTCCTTTTTATAACGTATAAGAAAAGATCTGGTTGGGTAAAAACGATGAATAATTTTAAAAGATATTTCCTTTACTTTGTTATTTAATAGAAATTTTGATGGTAAGGTCCAAATCTTCTCCCATTCCAGGTTCTGGTATAAGTTATTCCAGTAGGCGACAACCGTTGGGGCACAAGTTCTGTCTTTTTGAAACAGAATTCGTATTTCACGGTTGTTTTTCCTCTTTGTAGCGGGGAAACACACCTGACCAACATAAGTAACAGTAGGATCCAGTGGTAAAGGGGTCAAATCATTAACAACATGATCTCTAAACAACATTAAGACCCCAGCAGGGATAGCATCAAACACTATGGCATACTCCTTTGGTGGAACAGGAAGACCATATGTATTCATAAATTCTGAGTAAGAGAGTAAACCTCCAACAGGATTTATAAGTTGTGCAACACTGTGAATCCCATTATCAAACCAGTTACTTAAAAACACAGACTTATGTTTGTATAAAATGTCTCTATTGTTCCAAATATAGTATCTATGTGGAGTAAAGTTGTGTTTATAGATCAATGACCAGGAAAGAAGCATTTGTTTATGAAAGTTGGATAGTATTAAAGGGATTTTATCGATATTGTAATTACAAAGTAAAAGGAAGTTAAGACCACCAATATTTGAAAAAATATAATTGGGAATAAAGTTCCAAATTGAGGTTGGGTTCCTGAAAAATTGTTTAATCCAGTTAATTTTAAACACATTATTTAAAGAGGAGAAATCCAGAAAGTTTACTCCACCATGTTGGTATGAGTTGGATAAAACTGATCTTTTAATGTAATGAATTCTATTCTTCCATATGAAGTTATAAAGAATTCTGTCAATATCTGCCAGGGTTTCTTTATTTACATCAAGAGACAAAGCAGCATAAGTTAGACGGGATAAGCCCTCTGCTTTTGTCAGTAAAACTCTCCCTTTAATAGATAAATCCCGCTGCAGCCAAGCATTTGGCTTACGTTGTGTTTTGTCCAAAATTTGAGTGAAATTAAGGGAGCACCTGGTGGATTGATTTTTATTAATGATGATACCAAGGTAATTGACGGACTCTTTCACTGGGATGCCAGCGATAGCTAGACTGCTACAATTTCTAAGGGCAAGCAGTTCACATTTGCCAATGTTTAGGTGGAGTCCTGAAGCTAAAGAAAAGGCATTAATTGTGTTAATAGCCATTTGCACCTGTGAAGCATTTTTTAAAAAGAGAGTGGTATCATCAGCAAGTTGACTAATGAATATTTCTTTATCCGCAATTGTTATACCTTTCAGAGGACTGCGTTTAATATAATCAGAAAGGAGTTGGGCACAGATGAGAAATAAGTATGGGGAGATGGGGCAGCCCTGCCTGATACCGCGGTTCAAGTTAAACCTAGGTGACGTACCTGCTTGTAGTTTGATGGAACAATTTGCATTTTTGTACATTGTTTTAATTGCATTCTGAAAATAAGAACCAAGGCCAAATTTGTCCAAAGCCTGAAAAATAAAACCATGCTCAATCGTATCAAACACTTTGCAAAAATCTACGAATAAGATAAAGCTATCATCCTCACACAAATCTGCATAATCAATTAGGTCAAGGACAAGTCTAATGTTATTGGATATGTGTCTGTTGGCCATAAAGCCAGACTGAGTTTCATCAATAATATCATTCAAAACAGCTTTCAGTCTTTTGGCAAAAATCTGAGCTAGGATCTTATAATCATTATTAAGGAGGCAAAATCGCCTCCAATTATCAATATAAGTGGGATCTTTCTTTGGCTTCGGGATTAGGGTTAACAGACCTTGTGATAAGGTGGGGGGAAGAGATTGATTTATAAGACTTTCAATGTAAACATTAAGAAGAAATGGAGCCAGTTGATCTGCAAAAGTAATGTAAAATTCAGAGGTTAAGCCATCGGTTCCTGGGGATTTATTAAGTTTAAGACGTCGAATAGCATGTAGCACTTCACTAATAGATATCGGCCTATCACAGAAACTCATCTGATCTTCTTTTACTGTACGCACATCAGGGATTTGATCCATAAAGTTCACAGCAGCACTCTCATCAAACTCTGATTTGTATAAATCTTTATAAAAATTGGAGCAATAGGTGGAGACTTTTCGGGGGTCATCAGTTATAATACCATCAATATTAAGTCTCCGAACAGAACTGACTTTAGAGCGAGATTTCTCTAATTTAAAAAAATAGGATGAGTGTTGTTCACCTTCTTCTAACCATCTTCTCCTTGATCTCACAAAGGCTCCCTCTGCTTTCAGTTTATAAATATTTAACTTACTCTGTTGCAAAGCTAATTCAGTTTTATCTTCTTCAGATAGGTTCTCTGGTGGGATCTGAGTGAGAGCAGATATCCTAGTAATTACATTGATTTCTTCCTTTTTCCTTTGTTTTGCTGCAGACGAGCCATACTCTCTCAAATATTTAGCGGCTTCAAATTTAAAGAGTTCCCAATTTTGACAGTAGAGATGACTGATTTGGGCTTTATCCCAGAAATTTTTGATTAATGACAAAATATCTTCAATCACTTTTTCATGTTTTAGAAGGGAATTATTAAGTTTCCAGTAGCAGTTCCTACAAGTTTGGGCAGCATTAGCATTGAAAAAGACCTGAAGTGATACCGCTTTGTGATCCGTGAGTGGAGTTGGCATTATACTGGTTATAACAATATTCCTATTTAAGCAATCAGAGATTAACCAAAAGTCAATACGGGATTTCGAAGAGTTGGATTTGTTACTCCATGTAAATAGTCTGGCTTTAGGGTTTTTTACTCTCCAAATGTCTATTAAATGAAATTTTTGCATAAATGTATTTAAACAACAGGACAGAGAGTTATTTGAGCTAGCTGGCCATCTGTCCAGTGAAGGATCTGGAGCAGTGTTAAAATCACCTCCAACTAATAACAAGAGATTAGGGTATTTGGATAACCAGAACAAAATGCGTGTTTCAAGGGCATCCAATAAGAAGTCATTACCAGACTTAGAATTATAACCATACACGTTGGCAAGAAGAAGAAATGTACCATCAATGTTGATAATCATTAACACAAAGTGTCCTTCTGAGTCCATTTCAGAGTGCATAACGTTTCCATTAAATTTGTTCTTCAGAGTAATAACTCCTGCCGATCTTTCTGAACCATGTGAAAACCACAGGTCCTTGCCCCACTGTGTTTTCCAAAAAGCAGTATCCTTACTAACAGAATGTGATTCTTGAAAAAAAACAAAGTCAGTATTTTGTTGATTCGCAAACAAAAATAAAGCTTTTCGCTTAACAGTGTCTCTTAAACCCCTGACATTGAGAGAACAAAGTGATATAGACAGTGCGGCTTTAACACAAAATAATGAACAGTTTACTTCCCTTAGTTAACATGAAACTGGTATTAGCTTTTAACCTGAACCTCAAACGTACAAATAACTCCTTTGACATCTGTAAACTTATACCTCAAGGAGGGCAAGAAACCTCCATCAACGCAGCTGCAGCTTGATCCTCAGGCGAAGTGAGCGTTGGGTGCACCTCTTTCCCTTCAATGAACACACGGACCCCGGCAAAGTGAGCTCTTTTTCCTTCTTTCCTTGCAGCATCAATAAGAGGCCAAAGCTTCTCTCGAGTCTCTCTGTCGGCAGAGGACAGATCTTCAGAGAACCTCATGTAATTTTCTTTCAGAAAGGAGCAGTTTTTAGCTTTCCTCCAGATCAGGTCACGAGCTGATCTTGTCACAAAACGAATGATGACCAGCCTTGGTTTCTTCTGAGCTTCGATGTATCGGCCCAGGCGATGAACTACGTCAATGCTGTTTTTGAATCCTGCATGTGTTTCCCCGGCAACAGTGCAGCAGATGTCAAGTACTTTTCTGGTGATATCTTCTTGCTTTTGCTCAGGGACACCTGAGAGCCTGAGATTCCATCTCCGATGGTATCTTTCAACTTCGTTGACTTTCAGTTCTACTTGACACATTCTGCTGCTGTTTTTTTCACATGTAGCTTTAACTGTTTTGGTGACATTCTTCAAAGATTCTACTTCCAAGAACATGAAATCAATAGACTTCTTCATGGCCTCGATGTTAACAGTATTCTTGCTGATCATAGCCTCCAGATTATCTGAGCGCTCATTAATTAAAGCAGCAATGTTGTTTTGCACATCAGCAAGAGTTATATCACCTTTGTGTTTTTTACCATCTGGTCTGGCTGGAGTATCGGGGTCCGAGTCCGGCAGTGGCTTCAGTTCAGGACTTTAGCTGCGGTTGTAGTCATGGTCGGCAGTCACGGCATTCTTGGGGCTGGTATTTGAGCTAGCTACACCTGTGCTTCTCTCCATTTCCTTGGTTGCTCCTTTGGTTAGACTTTTAGATTTCATGGAAGTTTCTTTTTCCTTCCTTTTGCTACCCTGAGTTGTTGTAAACATTGCTGAGGTAACAGAGCTTCCCGCTGTTAGCTAAGCTAACACTTTGCAAAAAGGCTCGGGTCGCTAAAAAGTTCTTTGAAGTATGGTTCAGGAAGCTGTCACTTAGACGTGTCACAAACGTGTACTGAATAAGTAGTCAGTAGGATAACTCACTTGTGATTCAGATAAAAAACGAAGGCTGAAAGGGAAGTAAAACTGCAAAATCGTGCTTAGCCACGGAGCGGAGCGTCTACCTCGGTCGCCATCTTGGCCCTCCACACCCCCAAAAGTCCTTGGATACATCAGTTTAAAATTAATACATCGTGTCAACAGTTGCTAGGAGTTGTAACTAGCGAATCCATATTGTCAAATCATCCCAGATTTAAATCAATTTTTAAAAAAAACAGTCACGTTCCGGTATTTCCGGTCCCACAGGAAGTACATGCATGTTCATCTTTTCAGCTTGACATGATTAAACATACCTTCAAAATAAAACCACATTCCGGCATTTCCGGTCAAACAGGAAGTCTGTTCATGTTCATCTTTCTGGATTGACTATGATAAACAGACCTTAAAAAATAAAACTACGTTCCGGCATTTCCGGTCCAACAGGAAATACATCCTGTTCATCCTTTCAACTTGACTATGTACATTCGTTTATTCTCCTCTTTTCTCTTGTTGTTTAGTCCATAATTTATTAGTTTTTGTTAACCCTGTTTTGTTCATGAGTTTCCCTTCACCTAGATAAGATCTTCTTGTTTTTAAAAAAAACTTTTATAAATGTTATGAATTGTCTAGGAGTATTCTTTTTCTTTAATTTAGAAACTTTAATAATAAAGTAGTTTATTTGGTTAATGTCAGTTAACTCCTTGTTTCGGATGCATCCTGGTCTCCCCACTTAAGTTACTCACTCATAACCATCTAATTCCAGTTCAAAACAGTGTTCCACCTTGCATTCCATCTGGCCCTAGTTTCATCCTATTGGGGAGGCTTTCCATCAGCCGGGTCACCACAGAGGCACGCGCAGGTTAGGGGAAAACTGTAATAAAAAGAGGCCACCGCCGAAGGCGGTGGTCTCTTTGAGGCTCTGTCCATTCTGGGCACCACGGATCTGATAGTCCACCCCCCATAAGTTCTTCCTTGGGGTTCACAGGTGGTACAAGACACACACTTATTTGATTTTTCAGAGTGGTACAGTCTGACGAACCCGCCCTCTGGTTTGTGGTTTAGGGTCAGGATTCCGGTGAGCCAGGGTTAGTTGATGGGGTAGGGGGTGTAGGGGGGGTTGGATTGGGAACATCAGTTCCCACTGGTTAGGGTCAGGGCCAGGGGATGGGAAAGGTGGTAGAGAAAATAGTGGCTTCAGACCCCCACTAATTAGGGTAAGAGCCAGGGGTTGGGAGAGGGGGCAGAGAAAGGTGATGGCTTCAGACCCCCACTAATTAGGGTAAGAGCCAGGGGTTGGGAGAGGGGGCAGAGAAAGGTGATGGCTTCAGACCCCCACTAATTAGGGTAAGAGCCAGGGGTCGGGAGGAGGATGGGGGGCTCAGGCCAGGAGTGATTAAACTGAGGTCGGGTGTAGGAGACAGTGTTAGGAGCTTGAAACAGCCCGAGGCTTAGCCTCATTAAGCCCTCCCGGGTGTGCTGTGTCCAGTCTCATTATCCAGAGTCTCTCTGCCCACTTCCGCTGCTGGGAAGTCCAGTCGGAGTTCGACTCCAGGACTGTGGCTGTAACAGATTGCCAACCATGTATAAGAAAGTGCTGGACCAAATGGGTGTTTGTCCCCTTCCTCCTCAGGATGTTGTATCTGTGTTGTGTGAATCTGACCAGGAGTGTATTCTTGGTCTCTCCCACGTACATTTTTTGACACGTTTTGCATGTTATGAGATACACACAGTTAGAGGTGCGGGCGGTGCCTTTAGTCCGGGTTAAGTAAACTGTGTCTGAGAAAACGTTGTAAATCCACTGTTTGTGCTTAAAAAATTGCCCCAAATCCTTAGATTTAGTTCTGATTGTAGGTCTCAATTTAGCTTTAACTAGATAGTCTTTTAGATTTTTATTCCTCCTGTAGGCAGCCAGCACCTCATGGTCTGTGAGTATCTTAGTTGTCTGGACAAGAGTCTGAAAATTCTCTTTGACCCCTCTGATGTAGCCCAACATGTGTGGTGAATATGGCATAACAAGGGGTAATTGTGATGTAACCTTGATTGGTTTATCTTCCAAAAAGGTTCTGTTCACCTTTCTTAAAAAGGTGCGACAGTACCCTCTAGTGGATAAGGTGGAAAACAGGATTTTCTTTGCCTCCTGGAAATCACTCTGTTGTGTGCAGATTCTGTGGAACCTCAGTAGTTGTGACTTAATTATCCCAGCAAATGTGTGCTTGGGATGAAAGCTCGTTTTGTGGAGCAAAGCATGGGTGTCAGTGGGTTTAAAGAAGACTTTAACGTCCAGTGTGTGGGAGGAGCTGAAATCCTTCCCTTTAAATGTTGTTGTGTCCAAGAAATCCACTGATTCAGAGCTTGTTGTGGCCTTCAGTTTGATTGACTGATTGTGGCTGTTCAGAGTTGTCAGAAAATGTTCAAACTCCTGTCCCCCATGTGGCCAAACCCCCCAGACATCATCCAGAAATCTGTAATATGCTGATGGTTTCTTGTCACATTTTGTCATTGCAGTTGTTTCCCACTCTGCCATGAAAATATTGGCATAGGCTGGGGCAAATTTCTTTCCCATTGCTGTGCCCTTAATCTGTAAAAAGAATTCCCCATTGAATTCAAAGTCATTTCTCCTGAGATTAATCTCAAGTAGCTGTAAAAGCTCTTGATCTGGGCGTCTGCTATCTGGGTATTTGAGAAAAATTCTCTTAATTGCATCTAAACCCTCCTGAATATCAATATTTGTATATAGACTCTCCACATCCATTGTGAACAGAGTGGCTCCTTCTGGTATTTCCAAGTTTTTAATCTTGGCCACAAAATCATATGTGTCTTTGATGTATGATTCATGTTTCATGGATAAGGGATTGAGGTAAAAGTCCAAGAACTCGGCTGTGTAGTAAGTTTCACTGTCACAATCTGATACAATCGGCCTCCCTGCAGGGATCTCATATGGTGTTGCCCATTTAACTGGATCTTTATGAATCTTGGGCAGCATATAAAATAATCTTTCCCTCGGTTGGGAGGAGCCCAGCAGGTAGGTATGTTGCTTTGTATCAATAAACCCCTTTTCCCTTAATCTATTGACAATTTGTCTTACCATAGGTCTGGTTTCTGGATAGATTGGTTTAGTGAGTTTAGAGTAATAAACTTCATCCCTTAATTGCCTGTACCCTTCTTTTAAATATTGGCTTTTGTCCAAGATTACTATGGCGCTCCCTTTGTCTGCTGGTTTTATGACTATTTCTGAATTATCCGCTAGTTCTTTGATCGCTCTTCTTTCCTCCAAACTAAGGTTACTGGTGGGTGGAGGCCTATATGCTCTCTTTTTAATTCTGTCAGAATCAGAGCTAATTAGGTTTGCTGTTTCGGGCGGAAGTAGTCCCATCGCTGGTGTCCAATCAGATTTATTAGTAAATGGTTTTTTTGAACCTTTTAAACTGGGTTTGTTCTTATAGTATAGGGCTAATTTGACCCTTCTGTGGTAGTTTTGTAGTTCATATTTGCACTGAAACCAGATGTTCTTATTGAAATTTTGAGTTGGGATGAAGTTTATTCCTTTACTCAGCAGGGAGAGCTGTGCATCCGTTAAAACAAACCTTTTTGCTAGGTTAACAACTCCTTTATTAACCCCTCCCTTAAATGGGCTTATGGGGAGTTCTAGTTTAAGTATTGTAACCAACTGTGAAGGATTCTGTCAGCTGTAGGTGTAGACCAATGGATCTTATCCTTCACCCCATCCGTGACCACCTCTATTTCCCCAGCAGGAATATAATGACTCAGGGTAGAAATTTTGTCATTCAAACCTCTTAGAACCTCTTTTTCATTCTCAGACAAATCTGGTGAGAAATTCACCTGTGGCACCATGATCCGGGCCTCCGGGAATTTGGCGTGTGCTGTTGCCAGCGCTTGATCCACCTGGTCAAACAACCCCTTATTCTTCTTGCTTGGACACCTGTCATTAATACCAAACGAGAGAATTATATTTTGTACTCTGGTCTCTTTTGTGGCGTTCTGAAGGATGTCATTCACGTGTTGCCATCCTGCTCCAGGGAAGCTGTCAATTTGCAGTCCCTGGACGGGGATGGCATTTATTCTGTTGAGATTGGAGTCCCCCATGATGAGGTTAGGGTTAGGGTTAGGGTTAGGGTTAGGGTTAGGTATAAGGGGTAAGTACCACTTTGTTTTCGCTGGGCAAACTTTTTGAGGACCAGCTAGAGACACCATTCCACTTCACAGGGCTTCAGGGGGCCCGGCTGGAGGCTGTGGTAAAGTTGCCCAAATTTTGCCCGCAATGCATCATGGGTAAAAACAATCAAACGTCTCTCACCGCTAGGGGGAAGTGGGCGTAGCTTAGGGACCGCGGCTACCCCCCCATTTGCAGCCACGCCGGGTTAGGGTTAGGGTTAGGGTTAGGGTTAGGGTTAGGGTTAGGATATGGGGTTTTGACGACCGTCGCCTGCCTCTTCGAAGGCGAATAACTTTTGATAGGAAGGTGCTAGAGACTTGAAACCAAGTCCTACCCCCCCAGGCAACGGGTCTGGCTTTCGATTGGTGCCATCCGTTTGGCTGTACGACCTTCCGGTCCGGAGATACGCCCACTTTTTGACTTCCGGTTGCCTGTATCTCCGCAACGGAAGGTCGTAGAAACTCGGGAAGACCACCGTTGGATTCAGAAGGGTCGAATTATGGCAGACGGAGCTTGGTTGCGAGTCTCTACGACCTTCCGTTCCGGAGATATCCGCCGTTGAAGTCGTCCCATTGAAACGAATGGGAGGCGGGTGACTGAAAAATTTCTAAGTGTCAGGGGCCAAATTCTTCCCCCAGAAACCTCAAATGAGCACGTTTCAGAGCATTTGGAGTCAGGTGTTCCTGTGTGCCCTTCAGGCATAGGATAGGGTTAATATCCTTTAGGGTCAGAGTTATGATAAGGCGCTTGTTTGTTGTCCCAGATGGTAGGGTTTGGGTTTATGTTTAGGGTTAGGATTAAGTTTTAGGGTTAGGGCTAAGTTCTAGGGTTAGGGCTAAGTTCTAGGGTTAGGGCTAAGTTCTAGGGTTAGGGCTAAGTTCTAGGGTTAGGGCTAAGTTTTAGGGTTAGGGCTAAGTTCTAGGGTTAGGGCTAAGTTCTAGGGTTAGGGCTAAGTTCTAGGGTTAGGGCTAAGTTTTAGGGTTAGGGCTAAGTTTTAGGGTTAGGGCTAAGTTTTAGGGTTAGGGCTAAGTTTTAGGGTTAGGGCTAAGTTTTAGGGTTAGGACTAAGTTTTAGGGTTAGGACTAAGTTTTAGGGTTAGGACTAAGTTTTAGGGTTAGGGCTAAGTTTTAGGGTTAGGGCTAAGTTTTAGGGTTAGGATTTAAGTTTTAGGGTTATGATTGTGTTTAGGGTTAGTGGGTAGGGTTAGTTATGGTAAGATTAGAGTTAATTTTAGGCTTAGAGCTATTCTGGTCTATGGTTATGTTTAGAGTAAGTATGAGGGGTGGGGTAAATTTGGGTTAGGGTTAGGGTTAGGGTTAGGGTTAGGTATAAGGGGTAAGTACCACTTGATGATCGCGGTTCTTTCTGGCTCTGAACCACTCAGAGCCACCATTCAACTTTTGCCGCGCTCAGGGGGACCGGCCGGAGGCGGGGGTACCAAAGAACCCAAGATTGCCGCAAAGCATCATGGGTAAAAACAATCAAACATCTCTCACGGCCAGGGAAGTTGGATCTTAGCTTAGCCACTGCGGCTACCCCCCCATTTGTGGCCACGCCCGATCCAACGGTACCACCCCCGAGTCTCTACGACCTTCCTAGCCGGAGCTAGGTCAACTTCTGGTAGAAGGGGGGCGTGGCCTGGAGACTCCGCCTACCCCCCATTATCGACCCCGCCCAGTCGATTGGCACCGCCCCCAAGACACGCCCCCTTTAACTCCCCCACACTTAGCGTTTTCACTGTGTAAAAGTCATAAGTAGTGGGCGTGGCCAGGTGGAAGGGGGCGTGGTCTCGAAACTCCGCCTACCCCCCCATTTGTGGCCATGCCGAGTTCATAGACACGTGACACGAGGCACTTGGGACCTTCCTAGCCCAAAACCGGAAGTGGGGCGGGCACTTCCGGTTGCTCCTACAGGTTCCAGACTCCGCCTACCCCCCCATTCTCGACCCTGGCCGACTCAACGGTACCACCGCCAAGTGTCTACGACTTTCGGTTCCCGAGATACAGGAGACAAGCCCAACACAAAGGGTATGGGTCAGCGTAAGTATTTGTGTAAGTGTTAGTGCAGTGTATGTGTGAGTGTTAGGGTAAGAGTAAGTGATAGTGTAGGTGATAGTGTAAGTGTAAGAGTCCGTTACCTTGTGACGATCCTCTGCGTGGAGCCGGACAAGGGGGTGTGCTCCCGAGGTCTGTCAGAGACAGACTGAGCGTTCTAGGGCAGTTTGTGTCCCTTTAAATGCATTTAAATGTAATTTAATGTAATTTAATTTAATTTTCAAAATTTCAAATGACTTTATCTCTTGATAGGAAGGGTTAGGGTTAGGGTCAGGGTCAGGGTCAGGGTTAGGGTTAGGGTTAGGGTTAGGGTTAGGATATGGGGTTTTGACGACCGTCGCCTGCCTCTTCGAAGGCGAATAACTTTTGATAGGAAGGTGCTAGAGACTTGAAACCAAGTCCTACCCCCCCAGGCAACGGGTCTGGCTTGCGATTGGTGCCATCCGTTTGGCTCTACGACCTTCCGGTCCGGAGATACGCCCACTTTTTGACTTCCGGTTGCCTGTATCTCCGGAACGGAAGGTCGTAGAAACTCGCGGAGACCACCGTTGGATTCAGAAGGGTCGAATTATGGCAGACGGAGCTTGGTTGCGAGTCTCTACGACCTTCCGTTCCGGAGATATCCGCCGTTGAAGTTGTCCCATTGAAACGAATGGGAGGCGGGTGAGTGAAAAATTTCTAAGTGTCAGGGGCCAAATCCTTCCCCCAGAAACCTCACATGAGCACGTTTCAGACCATTTGGAGTCCAATGGTACCTACTTTGAGTGACCAGTTTTCCCAACCCATACTTAGGATAAGTGTAAGTGAGAGGGTAAGTGATAGTGAAATTGTATGTGTGAGTGTTAAGGTAAGAGTAAGTGATAGGGTAGGTGATAGGGTTAGGGTTAGGGTTAGGGTTAGGGTTAGGTGGAGTAGATGGAGTAGATAAATCTCAGTGAGTTCCCCCTGAATTGGTAAATTAACCAAAACAGTTTGAATGGGGAGTCACTGGCAATGCACGGGCCGTCGCATGTCACTCTGGAACCCCTCCCCAATCGTTGGTTCGTATCCATAAAGAGTAAAACAGCAGAGTAGGGAAAAATTAAAGGATCGAATAAAGGAACACTAAGAAGTAGCAAAAATTAGAATAAATAAAGAAGAATAAAGAAAAAAACTAGGTTGGAACAAAAACCGGTTCGGAACAGGTACCAGATATGGAGTCATGGTGTAATGTCGCCCACATCCGAGCCAGAATCGGCTGACCATGGTCCTCCCAAGTTCAAGTCCAAAGTGTAGTAGAGAGGGAAGGGGAAAGGCCAAGAGATAAGAACAGAATAGAGAATACAGAAAAAATCCTTAAGGTAAGGGCGGGGTGAAGGGTGAGGGTTAGATTCTAGGTTTACAATGAGTAGGAGACTAGTAGCATACAGCTAAAGACTAATGGGTTAGGGTTAGGGTTAGGGTTAGGGGGTAAGTACCACTTTGTTTTCGCTGGGCAAACTTTTTGAGGACCAGCTAGAGACACCATTCCACTTCACAGGGCTTCAGGGGGCCCGGCTGGAGGCTGTGGTAAAGTTGCCCAAATTTTGCCCGCAATGCATCATGGGTAAAAACAATCAAACGTCTCTCACCGCTAGGGGGAAGTGGGCGTAGCTTAGGGACCGCGGCTACCCCCCCATTTGCGGCCACGCCGAATCCAACGGTACCACCCACAAGTCTCTACGACCTTCCTAGCCGGAGATATGATTGGTTGAAGTCGCCCCATTGAAACGAATGGGAGGCGGGTGACTGAAAAATGGGTTAGGGTTAGGGTTAGGGTTAGGGTTAGGGTTAGGTATAAGGGGTAAGTACCACTTGATGATCGCGGTTCTTTCTGGCTCTGAACCACTCAGAGCCACCATTCAACTTTTGCCGCGCTCAGGGGGACCGGCCGGAGGCGGGGGTACCAAAGAACCCAAGATTGCCGCAAAGCATCATGGGTAAAAACAATCAAACATCTCTCACGGCCAGGGAAGTTGGATCTTAGCTTAGCCACTGCGGCTACCCCCCCATTTGTGGCCACGCCCGATCCAACGGTACCACCCCCGAGTCTCTACGACCTTCCTAGCCGGAGCTAGGTCAACTTCTGGTAGAAGGGGGGCGTGGCCTGGAGACTCCGCCTACCCCCCATTATCGACCCCGCCCAGTCGATTGGCACCGCCCCCAAGACACGCCCCCTTTAACTCCCCCACACTTAGCGTTTTCACTGTGTAAAAGTCATAAGTAGTGGGCGTGGCCAGGTGGAAGGGGGCGTGGTCTCGAAACTCCGCCTACCCCCCCATTTGTGGCCATGCCGAGTTCATAGACACGTGACACGAGGCACTTGGGACCTTCCTAGCCCAAAACCGGAAGTGGGGCGGGCACTTCCGGTTGCTCCTACAGGTTCCAGACTCCGCCTACCCCCCCATTCTCGACCCTGGCCGACTCAACGGTACCACCGCCAAGTGTCTACGACTTTCGGTTCCCGAGATACAGGAGACAAGCCCAACACAAAGGGTATGGGTCAGCGTAAGTATTTGTGTAAGTGTTAGTGCAGTGTATGTGTGAGTGTTAGGGTAAGAGTAAGTGATAGTGTAGGTGATAGTGTAAGTGTAAGAGTCCGTTACCTTGTGACGATCCTCTGCGTGGAGCCGGACAAGGGGGTGTGCTCCCGAGGTCTGTCAGAGACAGACTGAGCGTTCTAGGGCAGTTTGTGTCCCTTTAAATGCATTTAAATGTAATTTAATGTAATTTAATTTAATTTTCAAAATTTCAAATGACTTTATCTCTTGATAGGAAGGGTTAGGGTTAGGGTTAGGGTCAGGGTCAGGGTCAGGGTTAGGGTTAGGGTTAGGGTTAGGGTTAGGATATGGGGTTTTGACGACCGTCGCCTGCCTCTTCGAAGGCGAATAACTTTTGATAGGAAGGTGCTAGAGACTTGAAACCAAGTCCTACCCCCCCAGGCAACGGGTCTGGCTTGCGATTGGTGCCATCCGTTTGGCTCTACGACCTTCCGGTCCGGAGATACGCCCACTTTTTGACTTCCGGTTGCCTGTATCTCCGGAACGGAAGGTCGTAGAAACTCGCGGAGACCACCGTTGGATTCAGAAGGGTCGAATTATGGCAGACGGAGCTTGGTTGCGAGTCTCTACGACCTTCCGTTCCGGAGATATCCGCCGTTGAAGTTGTCCCATTGAAACGAATGGGAGGCGGGTGAGTGAAAAATTTCTAAGTGTCAGGGGCCAAATCCTTCCCCCAGAAACCTCACATGAGCACGTTTCAGACCATTTGGAGTCCAATGGTACCTACTTTGAGTGACCAGTTTTCCCAACCCATACTTAGGATAAGTGTAAGTGAGAGGGTAAGTGATAGTGAAATTGTATGTGTGAGTGTTAAGGTAAGAGTAAGTGATAGGGTAGGTGATAGGGTTAGGGTTAGGGTTAGGGTTAGGGTTAGGTGGAGTAGATGGAGTAGATAAATCTCAGTGAGTTCCCCCTGAATTGGTAAATTAACCAAAACAGTTTGAATGGGGAGTCACTGGCAATGCACGGGCCGTCGCATGTCACTCTGGAACCCCTCCCCAATCGTTGGTTCGTATCCATAAAGAGTAAAACAGCAGAGTAGGGTTAGGGTTAGGGTTAGGGTTAGGTATAAGGGGTAAGTACCACTTTGTTTTCGCTGGGCAAACTTTTTGAGGACCAGCTAGAGACACCATTCCACTTCACAGCGCTTCAGGGGGCCCGGCTGGAGGCTGTGGTAAAGTTGCCCAAATTTTGCCCGCAATGCATCATGGGTAAAAACAATCAAACGTCTCTCACCGCTAGGGGGAAGTGGGCGTAGCTTAGGGACCGCGGCTACCCCCCCATTTGCGGCCACGCCGAATCCAACGGTACCACCCACAAGTCTCTACGACCTTCCTAGCCGGAGATATGATTGGTTGAAGTCGCCCCATTGAAACGAATGGGAGGCGGGTGACTGAAAAATTTCTAAGTGTCAGGGGCCAAATCCTTCCCCCAGAAACCTCACATGAGCACGTTTCAGACCATTTGGAGTCCAATGGTACCTACTTTGAGTGACCACTTTTCCCAACCCATACTTAGGGTAAGTGTAAGTGATAGGGTAAGTGGGTTAGGGTTAGGGTTAGGGTTTGGGTTAGGGTTAGGTATAAGGGGTAAGTACCACTTTAAAATATGGGGGCAAACTTTTTGAGGACCAGCTAGAGACACCATTCCACTTCCCAGGGCTTCAGGGGGCCCGGCTGGAGGCTGTGGTAAAGTTGCCCAAAGTTTGCCCCCAATGCATCATGGGTAAAAACAATCAAACGTCTCTCACGGCCAGGGAAGTGGGGGCATAGCTCAGGGACCGCGGCTACCCCCCCATTTGTGGCCACGCCGAATCCAACGGTACCACCCACAAGTCTCTACGACCTTCCTAGCCGGAGATATGATTGGTTGAAGTCGCCCCATTGAAACGAATGGGAGGCGGGTGACTGAAAAATTTCTAAGTGTCAGGGGCCAAATCCTTCCCCCAGAAACCTCACATGAGCACGTTTCAGACCATTTGGAGTCCAATGGTACCTACTTTGAGTGACCACTTTTCCCAACCCATACTTAGGGTAAGTGTAAGTGATAGGGTAAGTGATAGTGCAATTGTATGTGTGAGTGTTAGGGTAAGAGTAAGTGATAAGTGAAAGTGTATTTGTATGTCTTAGGGTAAGAGTAAGTGATAGGGTAGGTGATAGTGTAAGTGTAAGAGTCCGTTACCTTGTGACGATCCTCTGCGTGGAGCCGGACAAGGGGGTGTGCTCCCGAGGTCTGTCAGAGACAGACTGAGCGTTCTAGGGCAGTTTGTGTCCCTTTAAATGCATTTAAATGAAATTTAATGTAATTTTATTAAAATTTCAAAATTTCAAGTGACTTTATCTCTTGATAGGAAGGTCGTAGGAAAAAACGGATGGCACCTACCCCCCCAAAGTCGATGTCTGGCTTTCCAACGGTGGAAACCCCGTCGTTCTACGCCCCACCTGAGGTGAGATAATGCCGTTTTTACAGTGTATTTTCTGTATCTCCGGAACGGAAGGTCGTAGAAACTCGGGGAGACCACCGTTGGATTCAGAAGGGTCGAATTAGGGCAGGCGGAAGGTGGTTTGGAGTCTCTACGACCTTCCGTTCTGGAGATATAAGAGGTCAAAGTTTGGCAAACTTGGTCCTTCTTTATCTCATCAACCGATCGTCACAGAAACGAGCGGACAAAACCTGTGCACTGCCTAGACCACGCCGGATCCAACGGTGAAAACACCGAGTCTCTATGACCTTTGGTTCCGGAGATATAGAAGGTCGAGTGTGGGACATTCGTCCTTCTTTATCTCATCAACCGATCGTCACAGAAACAAGCGGACAAAACCTGTGAACTGTCTAGAACACGCCGGATCCAACGGTGAAAACCCCGAGTCTCTACGACCTTCCGTTCCGGAGATATCCGCCGTTGAAGTCGTCCCATTGAAACGAATGGGAGGGTTAGGGTTAGGGTTAGGGTTAGGTGGAGTAGATGGAGTAGATGTATCTCAGTGACATCCCCCTGAATCGGTACCTTGACCAAAACAGTTTAGAGTAGAGAGTCACTGGCAATGCACGGGCCGGCGCGTGTCACTCAGAAACTCCCCTCCAATGTTGGTTTGTCTCAATGTAGAATAGAAAAACAGAATAGGAAAAGATTGAAAAGATAGAATAAAGAACAGATGAGGGTTAGGGTTAGGGTTAGGGTTAGGGTTAGGTATAAGGGGTAAGTACCACTTGATGATCGCGGTTCTTTCTGGCTCTCAACCACTCAGAGCCACCATTCAACTTTTGCCGCGCTCAGGGGGACCGGCCGGAGGCGGGGGTACCAAAGAACCCAAGATTGCCGCAAAGCATCATGGGTAAAAACAATCAAACATCTCTCACGGCCAGGGAAGTTGGATCTTAGCTTAGCCACTGCGGCTACCCCCCCATTTGTGGCCACGCCCGATCCAACGGTACCACCCCCGAGTCTCTACGACCTTCCTAGCCGGAGCTAGGTCAACTTCTGGTAGAAGGGGGGCGTGGCCTGGAGACTCCGCCTACCCCCCATTATCGACCCCGCCCAGTCGATTGGCACCGCCCCCAAGACACGCCCCCTTTAACTCCCCCACACTTAGCGTTTTCACTGTGTAAAAGTCATAAGTAGTGGGCGTGGCCAGGTGGAAGGGGGCGTGGTCTCGAAACTCCGCCTACCCCCCCATTTGTGGCCATGCCGAGTTCATAGACACGTGACACGAGGCACTTGGGACCTTCCTAGCCCAAAACCGGAAGTGGGGCGGGCACTTCCGGTTGCTCCTACAGGTTCCAGACTCCGCCTACCCCCCCATTCTCGACCCTGGCCGACTCAACGGTACCACCGCCAAGTGTCTACGACTTTCGGTTCCCGAGATACAGGAGACAAGCCCAACACAAAGGGTATGGGTCAGCGTAAGTATTTGTGTAAGTGTTAGTGCAGTGTATGTGTGAGTGTTAGGGTAAGAGTAAGTGATAGTGTAGGTGATAGTGTAAGTGTAAGAGTCCGTTACCTTGTGACGATCCTCTGCGTGGAGCCGGACAAGGGGGTGTGCTCCCGAGGTCTGTCAGAGACAGACTGAGCGTTCTAGGGCAGTTTGTGTCCCTTTAAATGCATTTAAAAGTAATTTAATGTAATTTAATTTAATTTTCAAAATTTCAAATGACTTTATCTCTTGATAGGAAGGGTTAGGGTTAGGGTTAGGGTCAGGGTCAGGGTCAGGGTTAGGGTTAGGGTTAGGGTTAGGGTTAGGATATGGGGTTTTGACGACCGTCGCCTGCCTCTTCGAAGGCGAATAACTTTTGATAGGAAGGTGCTAGAGACTTGAAACCAAGTCCTACCCCCCCAGGCAACGGGTCTGGCTTGCGATTGGTGCCATCCGTTTGGCTCTACGACCTTCCGGTCCGGAGATACGCCCACTTTTTGACTTCCGGTTGCCTGTAGGGTTAGGGTTAGGGTTAGGGTTAGGGTTAGGGTTTAGGGTTAGGGTTAGGGTTAGGGTTAGGGTTAGGTATAAGGGGTAAGTACCACTTTAAAATATGGGGGCAAACTTTTTGAGGACCAGCTAGAGACACCATTCCACTTCCCAGGGCTTCAGGGGGCCCGGCTGGAGGCTGTGGTAAAGTTGCCCAAAGTTTGCCCCAATGCATCATGGGTAAAAACAATCAAACGTCTCTCACGGCCAGGGAAGTGGGGGCATAGCTCAGGGACCGCGGCTACCCCCCCATTTGTGGCCACGCCGAATCCAACGGTACTACCCACAAGTCTCTACGACCTTCCTAGCCGGAGATATGATTGGTTGAAGTCGCCCCATTGAAACGAATGGGAGGCGGGTGACTGAAAAATTTCTAAGTGTCAGGGGCCAAATCCTTCCCCCAGAAACCTCACATGAGCACGTTTCAGACCATTTGGAGTCCAATGGTACCTACTTTGAGTGACCACTTTTCCCAACCCATACTTAGGGTAAGTGTAAGTGATAGGGTAAGTGATAGTGCAATTGTATGTGTGAGTGTTAGGGTAAGAGTAAGTGATAAGTGAAAGTGTATTTGTATGTCTTAGGGTAAGAGTAAGTGATAGGGTAGGTGATAGTGTAAGTGTAAGAGTCCGTTACCTTGTGACGATCCTCTGCGTGGAGCCGGACAAGGGGGTGTGCTCCCGAGGTCTGTCAGAGACAGACTGAGCGTTCTAGGGCAGTTTGTGTCCCTTTAAATGCATTTAAATGAAATTTAATGTAATTTTATTAAAATTTCAAAATTTCAAGTGACTTTATCTCTTGATAGGAAGGTCGTAGGAAAAAACGGATGGCACCTACCCCCCCAAAGTCGATGTCTGGCTTTCCAACGGTGGAAACCCCGTCGTTCTACGCCCCACCTGAGGTGAGATAATGCCGTTTTTACAGTGTATTTTCTGTATCTCCGGAACGGAAGGTCGTAGAAACTCGGGGAGACCACCGTTGGATTCAGAAGGGTCGAATTAGGGCAGGCGGAAGGTGGTTTGGAGTCTCTACGACCTTCCGTTCTGGAGATATAAGAGGTCAAAGTTTGGCAAACTTGGTCCTTCTTTATCTCATCAACCGATCGTCACAGAAACGAGCGGACAAAACCTGTGCACTGCCTAGACCACGCCGGATCCAACGGTGAAAACACCGAGTCTCTATGACCTTTGGTTCCGGAGATATAGAAGGTCGAGTGTGGGACATTCGTCCTTCTTTATCTCATCAACCGATCGTCACAGAAACAAGCGGACAAAACCTGTGAACTGTCTAGAACACGCCGGATCCAACGGTGAAAACCCCGAGTCTCTACGACCTTCCGTTCCGGAGATATCCGCCGTTGAAGTCGTCCCATTGAAACGAATGGGAGGGTTAGGGTTAGGGTTAGGGTTAGGTGGAGTAGATGGAGTAGATGTATCTCAGTGACATCCCCCTGAATCGGTACCTTGACCAAAACAGTTTAGAGTAGAGAGTCACTGGCAATGCACGGGCCGGCGCGTGTCACTCAGAAACTCCCCTCCAATGTTGGTTTGTCTCAATGTAGAATAGAAAAACAGAATAGGAAAAGATTGAAAAGATAGAATAAAGAACAGATGAGGGTTAGGGTTAGGGTTAGGGTTAGGGTTAGGTATAAGGGGTAAGTACCACTTGATGATCGCGGTTCTTTCTGGCTCTGAACCACTCAGAGCCACCATTCAACTTTTGCCGCGCTCAGGGGGACCGGCCGGAGGCGGGGGTACCAAAGAAGGTTAGGGTTAGGGTTAGGGTTAGGGTTAGGGTTGGGTTAGGGTTAGGGTTAGGGTTAGGGTTAGGGTTAGGTATAAGGGGTAAGTACCACTTTAAAATATGGGGGCAAACTTTTTGAGGACCAGCTAGAGACACCATTCCACTTCCCAGGGCTTCAGGGGGCCCGGCTGGAGGCTGTGGTAAAGTTGCCCAAAGTTTGCCCCCAATGCATCATGGGTAAAAACAATCAAACGTCTCTCACGGCCAGGGAAGTGGGGGCATAGCTCAGGGACCGCGGCTACCCCCCCATTTGTGGCCACGCCGAATCCAACGGTACCACCCACAAGTCTCTACGACCTTCCTAGCCGGAGATATGATTGGTTGAAGTCGCCCCATTGAAACGAATGGGAGGCGGGTGACTGAAAAATTTCTAAGTGTCAGGGCCCAAATCCTTCCCCCAGAAACCTCACATGAGCACGTTTCAGACCATTTGGAGTCCAATGGTACCTACTTTGAGTGACCGATTTTCCCAACCCATACTTAGGGTAAGTGTAAGTGATAGGGTAAGTGTTAGGGTTAGGGTTAGGGTTAGGGTTAGGGTTAGGGTTAGGTGGAGTAGATGGAGTAGATGTATCTCAGTGACATCCCCCTGAATCGGTACCTTGACCAAAACAGTTTAGAGTAGAGAGTCACTGGCAATGCACGGGCCGGCGCGTGTCACTCAGAAACTCCCCTCCAATGTTGGTTTGTCTCAATGTAGAATAGAAAAACAGAATAGGAAAAGATTGAAAAGATAGAATAAAGAACAGATGAGGGTTAGGGTTAGGGTTAGGGTTAGGGTTAGGTATAAGGGGTAAGTACCACTTGATGATCGCGGTTCTTTCTGGCTCTGAACCACTCAGAGCCACCATTCAACTTTTGCCGCGCTCAGGGGGACCGGCCGGAGGCGGGGGTACCAAAGAACCCAAGATTGCCGCAAAGCATCATGGGTAAAAACAATCAAACATCTCTCACGGCCAGGGAAGTTGGATCTTAGCTTAGCCACTGCGGCTACCCCCCCATTTGTGGCCACGCCCGATCCAACGGTACCACCCCCGAGTCTCTACGACCTTCCTAGCCGGAGCTAGGTCAACTTCTGGTAGAAGGGGGGCGTGGCCTGGAGACTCCGCCTACCCCCCATTATCGACCCCGCCCAGTCGATTGGCACCGCCCCCAAGACACGCCCCCTTTAACTCCCCCACACTTAGCGTTTTCACTGTGTAAAAGTCATAAGTAGTGGGCGTGGCCAGGTGGAAGGGGGCGTGGTCTCGAAACTCCGCCTACCCCCCCATTTGTGGCCATGCCGAGTTCATAGACACGTGACACGAGGCACTTGGGACCTTCCTAGCCCAAAACCGGAAGTGGGGCGGGCACTTCCGGTTGCTCCTACAGGTTCCAGACTCCGCCTACCCCCCCATTCTCGACCCTGGCCGACTCAACGGTACCACCGCCAAGTGTCTACGACTTTCGGTTCCCGAGATACAGGAGACAAGCCCAACACAAAGGGTATGGGTCAGCGTAAGTATTTGTGTAAGTGTTAGTGCAGTGTATGTGTGAGTGTTAGGGTAAGAGTAAGTGATAGTGTAGGTGATAGTGTAAGTGTAAGAGTCCGTTACCTTGTGACGATCCTCTGCGTGGAGCCGGACAAGGGGGTGTGCTCCCGAGGTCTGTCAGAGACAGACTGAGCGTTCTAGGGCAGTTTGTGTCCCTTTAAATGCATTTAAATGTAATTTAATGTAATTTAATTTAATTTTCAAAATTTCAAATGACTTTATCTCTTGATAGGAAGGGTTAGGGTTAGGGTTAGGGTCAGGGTCAGGGTCAGGGTTAGGGTTAGGGTTAGGGTTAGGGTTAGGATATGGGGTTTTGACGACCGTCGCCTGCCTCTTCGAAGGCGAATAACTTTTGATAGGAAGGTGCTAGAGACTTGAAACCAAGTCCTACCCCCCCAGGCAACGGGTCTGGCTTGCGATTGGTGCCATCCGTTTGGCTCTACGACCTTCTGGTCCGGAGATACGCCCACTTTTTGACTTCCGGTTGCCTGTAGGGTTAGGGTTAGGGTTAGGGTTAGGGTTAGGGTTAGGGTTTAGGGTTAGGGTTAGGGTTAGGGTTAGGGTTAGGGTTAGGTATAAGGGGTAAGTACCACTTTAAAATATGGGGGCAAACTTTTTGAGGACCAGCTAGAGACACCATTCCACTTCCCAGGGCTTCAGGGGGCCCGGCTGGAGGCTGTGGTAAAGTTGCCCAAAGTTTGCCCCCAATGCATCATGGGTAAAAACAATCAAACGTCTCTCACGGCCAGGGAAGTGGGGGCATAGCTCAGGGACCGCGGCTACCCCCCCATTTGTGGCCACGCCGAATCCAACGGTACCACCCACAAGTCTCTACGACCTTCCTAGCCGGAGATATGATTGGTTGAAGTCGCCCCATTGAAACGAATGGGAGGCGGGTGACTGAAAAATTTCTAAGTGTCAGGGGCCAAATCCTTCCCCCAGAAACCTCACATGAGCACGTTTCAGACCATTTGGAGTCCAATGGTACCTACTTTGAGTGACCACTTTTCCCAACCCATACTTAGGGTAAGTGTAAGTGATAGGGTAAGTGATAGTGCAATTGTATGTGTGAGTGTTAGGGTAAGAGTAAGTGATAAGTGAAAGTGTATTTGTATGTCTTAGGGTAAGAGTAAGTGATAGGGTAGGTGATAGTGTTAGGGTTAGGGTTAGGGTTAGGGTTAGGGTTAGGGTTAGGTATAAGGGGTAAGTACCACTTTAAAATATGGGGGCAAACTTTTTGAGGACCAGCTAGAGACACCATTCCACTTCCCAGGGCTTCAGGGGGCCCGGCTGGAGGCTGTGGTAAAGTTGCCCAAAGTTTGCCCCCAATGCATCATGGGTAAAAACAATCAAACGTCTCTCACGGCCAGGGAAGTGGGGGCATAGCTCAGGGACCGCGGCTACCCCCCCATTTGTGGCCACGCCGAATCCAACGGTACCACCCACAAGTCTCTACGACCTTCCTAGCCGGAGATATGATTGGTTGAAGTCGCCCCATTGAAACGAATGGGAGGCGGGTGACTGAAAAATTTCTAAGTGTCAGGGGCCAAATCCTTCCCCCAGAAACCTCACATGAGCACGTTTCAGACCATTTGGAGTCCAATGGTACCTACTTTGAGTGACCACTTTTCCCAACCCATACTTAGGGTAAGTGTAAGTGATAGGGTAAGTGATAGTGCAATTGTATGTGTGAGTGTTAGGGTAAGAGTAAGTGATAAGTGAAAGTGTATTTGTATGTCTTAGGGTAAGAGTAAGTGATAGGGTAGGTGATAGTGTAAGTGTAAGAGTCCGTTACCTTGTGACGATCCTCTGCGTGGAGCCGGACAAGGGGTTGTGCTCCCGAGGTCTGTCAGAGACAGACTGAGCGTTCTAGGGCAGTTTGTGTCCCTTTAAATGCATTTAAATGAAATTTAATGTAATTTTATTAAAATTTCAAAATTTCAAGTGACTTTATCTCTTGATAGGAAGGTCGTAGGAAAAAACGGATGGCACCTACCCCCCCAAAGTCGATGTCTGGCTTTCCAACGGTGGAAACCCCGTCGTTCTACGCCCCACCTGAGGTGAGATAATGCCGTTTTTACAGTGTATTTTCTGTATCTCCGGAACGGAAGGTCGTAGAAACTCGGGGAGACCACCGTTGGATTCAGAAGGGTCGAATTAGGGCAGGCGGAAGGTGGTTTGGAGTCTCTACGACCTTCCGTTCTGGAGATATAAGAGGTCAAAGTTTGGCAAACTTGGTCCTTCTTTATCTCATCAACCGATCGTCACAGAAACGAGCGGACAAAACCTGTGCACTGCCTAGACCACGCCGGATCCAACGGTGAAAACACCGAGTCTCTATGACCTTTGGTTCCGGAGATATAGAAGGTCGAGTGTGGGACATTCGTCCTTCTTTATCTCATCAACCGATCGTCACAGAAACAAGCGGACAAAACCTGTGAACTGTCTAGAACACGCCGGATCCAACGGTGAAAACCCCGAGTCTCTACGACCTTCCGTTCCGGAGATATCCGCCGTTGAAGTCGTCCCATTGAAACGAATGGGAGGGTTAGGGTTAGGGTTAGGGTTAGGTGGAGTAGATGGAGTAGATGTATCTCAGTGACATCCCCCTGAATCGGTACCTTGACCAAAACAGTTTAGAGTAGAGAGTCACTGGCAATGCACGGGCCGGCGCGTGTCACTCAGAAACTCCCCTCCAATGGTTAGGGTTAGGGTTAGGGTTAGGGTTAGGGTTAGGGTTTGGGTTAGGGTTAGGGTTAGGGTTAGGGTTAGGGTTAGGGTTAGGGTTAGGATATGGGGTTTTGACGACCGTCGGTACCCCCAAAATGAAACTTTGAAGGCCGATAACTCCGGATAGGAAGGTGCTAGAGACTTGAAACCAAGATCTACCCCCCCTACCAACGGGTCTGGCTTTCGATTGGTGCCATCCGTTTGGCTCTACGACCTTCCGGTCCGGAGATACGCCCACTTTTTGACTTCCGGTTGCCTGTATCTCCGGAACGGAAGGTCGTAGAAACTCGCGGAGACCACCGTTGGATTCAGAAGGTTCGAATTATGGCAGACGGAGCTTGGTTGCGAGTCTCTACGACCTTCCGTTCCGGAGATATCCGCCGTTGAAGTCGTCCCATTGAAACGAATGGGAGGCGGGTGACCGAAAAATTTCTAAGTGCCAGGGCCCAAATCCTTCCCCCAGAAACCTCATAGGAGCAGGGTTAGGGTTAGGGTTAGGGTTAGGGTTAGGGTTAGGGTTAGGGTTAGGGTTAGGGTTAGGGTTAGGGTTAGGGTTAGGGTTAGGGTTAGGGTTAGGGTTAGGGTTAGGGTTAGGGTTAGGGTTAGGGTTAGGGTTAGGGTTAGGGTTAGGGTTAGGGTTAGGGTTAGGGTTAGGGTTAGGGTTAGGGTTAGGGTTAGGGTTAGGGTTAGGGTTAGGGTTAGGGTTAGGGTTAGGGTTAGGGTTAGGGTTAGGGTTAGGGTTAGGGTTAGGGTTAGGGTTAGGGTTAGGGTTAGGGTTAGGGTTAGGGTTAGGGTTAGGGTTAGGGTTAGGGTTAGGGTTAGGGTTAGGGTTAGGGTTAGGGTTAGGGTTAGGGTTAGGGTTAGGGTTAGGGTTAGGGTTAGGGTTAGGGTTAGGGTTAGGGTTAGGGTTAGGGTTAGGGTTAGGGTTAGGGTTAGGGTTAGGGTTAGGGTTAGGGTTAGGGTTAGGGTTAGGGTTAGGGTTAGGGTTAGGGTTAGGGTTAGGGTTAGGGTTAGGGTTAGGGTTAGGGTTAGGGTTAGGGTTAGGGTTAGGGTTAGGGTTAGGGTTAGGGTTAGGGTTAGGGTTAGGGTTAGGGTTAGGGTTAGGGTTAGGGTTAGGGTTAGGGTTAGGGTTAGGGTTAGGGTTAGGGTTAGGGTTAGGGTTAGGGTTAGGGTTAGGGTTAGGGTTAGGGTTAGGGTTAGGGTTAGGGTTAGGGTTAGGGTTAGGGTTAGGGTTAGGGTTAGGGTTAGGGTTAGGGTTAGGGTTAGGGTTAGGGTTAGGGTTAGGGTTAGGGTTAGGGTTAGGGTTAGGGTTAGGGTTAGGGTTAGGGTTAGGGTTAGGGTTAGGGTTAGGGTTAGGGTTAGGGTTAGGGTTAGGGTTAGGGTTAGGGTTAGGGTTAGGGTTAGGGTTAGGGTTAGGGTTAGGGTTAGGGTTAGGGTTAGGGTTAGGGTTAGGGTTAGGGTTAGGGTTAGGGTTAGGGTTAGGGTTAGGGTTAGGGTTAGGGTTAGGGTTAGGGTTAGGGTTAGGGTTAGGGTTAGGGTTAGGGTTAGGGTTAGGGTTAGGGTTAGGGTTAGGGTTAGGGTTAGGGTTAGGGTTAGGGTTAGGGTTAGGGTTAGGGTTAGGGTTAGGGTTAGGGTTAGGGTTAGGGTTAGGGTTAGGGTTAGGGTTAGGGTTAGGGTTAGGGTTAGGGTTAGGGTTAGGGTTAGGGTTAGGGTTAGGGTTAGGGTTAGGGTTAGGGTTAGGGTTAGGGTTAGGGTTAGGGTTAGGGTTAGGGTTAGGGTTAGGGTTAGGGTTAGGGTTAGGGTTAGGGTTAGGGTTAGGGTTAGGGTTAGGGTTAGGGTTAGGGTTAGGGTTAGGGTTAGGGTTAGGGTTAGGGTTAGGGTTAGGGTTAGGGTTAGGGTTAGGGTTAGGGTTAGGGTTAGGGTTAGGGTTAGGGTTAGGGTTAGGGTTAGGGTTAGGGTTAGGGTTAGGGTTAGGGTTAGGGTTAGGGTTAGGGTTAGGGTTAGGGTTAGGGTTAGGGTTAGGGTTAGGGTTAGGGTTAGGGTTAGGGTTAGGGTTAGGGTTAGGGTTAGGGTTAGGGTTAGGGTTAGGGTTAGGGTTAGGGTTAGGGTTAGGGTTAGGGTTAGGGTTAGGGTTAGGGTTAGGGTTAGGGTTAGGGTTAGGGTTAGGGTTAGGGTTAGGGTTAGGGTTAGGGTTAGGGTTAGGGTTAGGGTTAGGGTTAGGGTTAGGGTTAGGGTTAGGGTTAGGGTTAGGGTTAGGGTTAGGGTTAGGGTTAGGGTTAGGGTTAGGGTTAGGGTTAGGGTTAGGGTTAGGGTTAGGGTTAGGGTTAGGGTTAGGGTTAGGGTTAGGGTTAGGGTTAGGGTTAGGGTTAGGGTTAGGGTTAGGGTTAGGGTTAGGGTTAGGGTTAGGGTTAGGGTTAGGGTTAGGGTTAGGGTTAGGGTTAGGGTTAGGGTTAGGGTTAGGGTTAGGGTTAGGGTTAGGGTTAGGGTTAGGGTTAGGGTTAGGGTTAGGGTTAGGGTTAGGGTTAGGGTTAGGGTTAGGGTTAGGGTTAGGGTTAGGGTTAGGGTTAGGGTTAGGGTTAGGGTTAGGGTTAGGGTTAGGGTTAGGGTTAGGGTTAGGGTTAGGGTTAGGGTTAGGGTTAGGGTTAGGGTTAGGGTTAGGGTTAGGGTTAGGGTTAGGGTTAGGGTTAGGGTTAGGGTTAGGGTTAGGGTTAGGGTTAGGGTTAGGGTTAGGGTTAGGGTTAGGGTTAGGGTTAGGGTTAGGGTTAGGGTTAGGGTTAGGGTTAGGGTTAGGGTTAGGGTTAGGGTTAGGGTTAGGGTTAGGGTTAGGGTTAGGGTTAGGGTTAGGGTTAGGGTTAGGGTTAGGGTTAGGGTTAGGGTTAGGGTTAGGGTTAGGGTTAGGGTTAGGGTTAGGGTTAGGGTTAGGGTTAGGGTTAGGGTTAGGGTTAGGGTTAGGGTTAGGGTTAGGGTTAGGGTTAGGGTTAGGGTTAGGGTTAGGGTTAGGGTTAGGGTTAGGGTTAGGGTTAGGGTTAGGGTTAGGGTTAGGGTTAGGGTTAGGGTTAGGGTTAGGGTTAGGGTTAGGGTTAGGGTTAGGGTTAGGGTTAGGGTTAGGGTTAGGGTTAGGGTTAGGGTTAGGGTTAGGGTTAGGGTTAGGGTTAGGGTTAGGGTTAGGGTTAGGGTTAGGGTTAGGGTTAGGGTTAGGGTTAGGGTTAGGGTTAGGGTTAGGGTTAGGGTTAGGGTTAGGGTTAGGGTTAGGGTTAGGGTTAGGGTTAGGGTTAGGGTTAGGGTTAGGGTTAGGGTTGGGTTAGGGTTAGGGTTAGGGTTAGGGTTAGGGTTAGGGTTAGGGTTAGGGTTAGGGTTAGGGTTAGGGTTAGGGTTAGGGTTAGGGTTAGGGTTAGGGTTAGGGTTAGGGTTAGGGTTAGGGTTAGGGTTAGGGTTAGGGTTAGGGTTAGGGTTAGGGTTAGGGTTAGGGTTAGGGTTAGGGTTAGGGTTAGGGTTAGGGTTAGGGTTAGGGTTAGGGTTAGGGTTAGGGTTAGGGTTAGGGTTAGGGTTAGGGTTAGGGTTAGGGTTAGGGTTAGGGTTAGGGTTAGGGTTAGGGTTAGGGTTAGGGTTAGGGTTAGGGTTAGGGTTAGGGTTAGGGTTAGGGTTAGGGTTAGGGTTAGGGTTAGGGTTAGGGTTAGGGTTAGGGTTAGGGTTAGGGTTAGGGTTAGGGTTAGGGTTAGGGTTAGGGTTAGGGTTAGGGTTAGGGTTAGGGTTAGGGTTAGGGTTAGGGTTAGGGTTAGGGTTAGGGTTAGGGTTAGGGTTAGGGTTAGGGTTAGGGTTAGGGTTAGGGTTAGGGTTAGGGTTAGGGTTAGGGTTAGGGTTAGGGTTAGGGTTAGGGTTAGGTTAGGGTTAGGGTTAGGGTTAGGGTTAGGGTTAGGGTTAGGGTTAGGGTTAGGGTTAGGGTTAGGGTTAGGGTTAGGGTTAGGGTTAGGGTTAGGGTTAGGGTTAGGGTTAGGGTTAGGGTTAGGGTTAGGGTTAGGGTTAGGGTTAGGGTTAGGG
>NC_091757.1:24786116-24788616 GCF_043380555.1 Nothobranchius furzeri
TATCTGTCATCTATCTATCTATCATCTATCATCCATCTATCTATCTGTCATCTATCATCCATCTATCTATCTGTCATCTATCATCCATCTATCTATCTGTCATCTATCTATCTATCATCTATCATCCATCTATCTATCTGTCATCTATCATCCATCTATCTATCTGTCATCTATCTATCTATCTATCTATCTATCTATCTATCTATCTATCTATCTATCTATCTATCTATCTATCTATCTATCTATCTATCTATCTATCATCTATCTATCTATCTATCTATCTATCTATCTATCTATCTATCTATCTATCTATCTATCTATCTATCTATCTATCTATCTATCTATCTATCTATCTATCTATCTATCTATCTATCCATCCATCCATCTATCTGTCATCTATCTATCATCTATCATCCATCTATCTATCTGTCATCTATCAATCTATCATCTATCATCCATCTATCTATCTGTCATCCACACTTTCATCACACTTTCATCACACTTTCATCACTTCACGGCTGGATTACTCCAACTCCTGCTTATACGGCATCAGTAAAGCAGCTCAATCTAGACTTCAGCTAGTCCAGAATTCAGCAGCTAGGTTCCTGACTGGAGTTGACAGAAGACAGCACATTACACCAATTCTAAAATCTCTCCACTGGTTGCCCGTTCATTTCAGGATCAATTTCAAAATCATGCTGCTCACTTATAAATCCCTGAACAGTCAAGCTCCTCCATATCTGTGTCAACTCGTCCATTACTACAATCCGCCTCGTGCTCTCAGGTCTGAGGATAAGCTCCTCCTAGCTCTTCCAAACGCACGTCTGAAAAGCCGTGGAGAAAGGGCTTTCTCTGTCTGTGCTCCCAAGCTGTGGAATGCATTACCACTACTAGTGAGGCAAGCACCAACAATTAGCATTTTTAAATCTCGCATGAAAACTCACTACTTCAACCTTGCATATAATACATAATCATGGACCACTTTCGACATCTGCATTCTTTCTACAATAGAATGCACAATAATTAACATCTGTATTACTGTGGTTCTTTCATATGTTTTTATCTGTTGTTTCACATTCCTTTGTGTTTTTAGTGTTTTACGACTGTTAGTTCGAGTATTTTCTTGTTTTCATTTTTTCTTATAAACTATGCTTTAAATGTCATTCTGAACGTGTTAATTAACTTTAATCTTTTAATGTACAGCGCCTTGTCTGGTTGTAATGCCATGTTGAATGCGCTTTATAAATAAAATGGTATGGTATGGTATGGGTATCTATCTATCTATCATCTATCATCCATCTATCTATCTGTCATCTATCTATCTGTCATCTATCATCCATCTATCTATCTGTCATCTATCATCCATCTATCTATCTGTCATCTATCTATCTATCATCTATCATCCATCTATCTATCTGTCATCTATCATCCATCTATCTATCTGTCATCTATCATCCATCTATCTATCTATCTATCTATCTATCTATCTATCTATCTATCTATCTATCTATCTATCTATCTATCTATCTATCTATCTATCTATCCATCCATCATCTATCTATCATCTATCATCCATCTATCTATCTGTCATCTATCATCCATCTATCTATCTGTCATCTATCTATCTATCATCTATCATCCATCTATCTATCTGTCATCTATCATCCATCTATCTATCTGTCATCTATCTATCTATCTATCTATCCATCTATCTATCTATCTATCTATCTATCTATCTATCTATCTATCTATCTATCTATCTATCTATCTATCTATCTATCTATCTATCTATCTATCTATCTATCTATCTATCTATCTATCTATCTATCTATCTATCTATCTATCTATCTATCTATCTATCTATCTATCTATCTATCTATCTATCTATCTATCTATCTATCTATCTATCTATCTATCTATCTATCCATCTATACATCATCTATCAATCTATCATCTATCTATCTATCTATCTATCTATCTATCTATCTATCTATCTATCTATCATCCATCTATCTATCTATCATCTATCTATCTATCTATCTATCTATCTATCTATCTATCTATCTATCTATCTATCTATCTATCTGTCATCTATCTATCTATCTATCTATCTATCTATCTATCTATCTATCTATCTATCTATCTATCTATCTATCATCTATCTATCTATCTATCTATCTATCTATCTATCTATCTATCTATCTATCTATCTATCTATCTATCCATCTATCTATCATCTATCTATCTATCATCCATCTATCTATCATCTATCTATCTATCTATCTATCTATCTATCTATCTATCTATCTATCTATCTATCTATCTATCTATCTATCTATCTATCTATCTATCTATCTATCTATCTATCATCCATCTATCTATCTGTCATCTATCTATCTGTCATCTATCTATCTATCATCTATCTATCTATCTATCTATCTATCTATCTATCTATCTATCTATCTATCTATCTATCTATCTATCCATCCATCAATCTATC
>NC_091757.1:25718616-25721116 GCF_043380555.1 Nothobranchius furzeri
TGTAAAAGTGTGATTTCATTGGTCGGTTACAGACAGGAGTCGTAGGTTTTCAAGCATGCTTGAAGACTGCTGGAGGCTGATTTGAGACAGCTCAAAAGGCTGTAGCTGAGCCGGTCAGACGTATGTTCACAGATATGCAAATCACCCCCAGTTCATCGGTTTTGTCACGATTCTGCTCAGGACGAGGGATTTGGCCAAAATATGTGAACCGGGCATCCAAGCTAGGTTGTTTGCTGATTTGCTATTGCAGCTTTCAATGGACAAACACACCAATGATGATGTTTTATTTGAGATTATTTAAAAACAAAACTTTTTTTTTAATCTTGCCTCTAGAGTACCACAAATTGCTGATGATCAGCTGACTCAGTCCCCAACAAACAGCCTTCAGACCTGCCAGATGTGCCTTTACTAATCAGCATATTCAGTGAATAACAGAAAGGAAACAGAAAAAGAACCTTATGATGAGCGAGAACACAACACGATCACAGATCTGAGATTTCAATTCCAGCAGCTCTGCTCTCTTCAGCCCATGTGTGTGTTTAACGCTTCCTGATAGAAATGCCGTTGCATCGCACAAACAAACACGTGTGTGTGTGTGTGTGTGTGTGTGTGTGTGTGTGTGTGTGTGTGTGTGTGTGTGTGTGTGCCAGCCCAGTTACGTCAGTCCAGGAGATTAGAAAGAAAACAACTTTCAGAAATTAGAGAAGAGTGAGTCTGCTTTGTCCTTGCAGACGCAGTGCTGTTGAAAAAACTCAATCTCTCTCCCAGGTGCAGCAGTGTGACAACAAAAGTGTTTTGAACAAAGGAAACCTTTTCTACTTTGCCCTGCTAAATAGTTATTGGTCGTATGAGCACCAGAGTGTTGAAAGGATGATTGAAAGGAGCAGAAATGTGCCTGTAGGCAGGAAAAATCTGTACGCTGGGAGTTTTTGTCTGAAGCAGACTAAACCAGGGCCCAATCTACGTTACTGTTTGTATTAGACTTAGAGCCGCTAACATGATTCATGCATGTGTTCTGTTGGCAGGGCCGTGACCCGTCCAGTTCTCATCCTGCTTCCTGTCCTGGGCCTGACCTGGCTGTGTGGAGTGCTGGTCCATCTGTCTGTGGTCCTGGCCTATGGCTTTATTGTCCTCAACTCCTTCCAGGTAAGGCATCCACACCTGGATGAACCACAGTTCAGTCCCGCCACCTACTGGGTCTGGACTGAAAATGGGTGTAAAAGACTTGAATAACATTCAGTCTACATGTAGAGCGGTCATAAGGAGATTTAGTCTTTTTCCTGCCTATTTAACATTTCATGTTTATTAAAGACCTTTGAAGCTACGTGTTGTTTATTGTTACACGTGAGTCTGACCAGACAGGTTGGATCCCAGTTCAGCTTCAGACCAATCAGATCCAGTTTATATGTGTTTGGACAGTCATGTTGACCTACCTCAGGTGTCGGCAACCTGTTTCCATCAAAGAGCCATTATTACCCATTTCCCACAGTAAAGAAAGCACTGGGAGCCACAGCAGCTGCGGCGTTGTGGGCGGGGCCTACCCTCAGACAGCAGAGAGCTGCTTTAACCAATCACAACAGGTGACAGCAGCCGGTACCGGTCGCTCGTGTACGTCAAAGTTATCTTTCATAAGAAGATAATCAATAAAACGATTTATATAAAGTGGATCCAGAAGTTGTAGCCCGTCTCTGCCGACAATATTTTGATATTTTTCACCCTGTTGGTGGTTTTACTGAGCAGGTGCCACTTTTGTCATACGTTTCTTTTTAAAACATGTTTAGACTGTTCAGAATACAAATCCAGGCTCTGTCACGTTTGATTGTTGTAATTAAACTTTGTAGGTGGGGAAGGTCAGAAAAGGATCCGATCAATTTGTTTTTCCCTCATTTACAGTGACGGAGATAACGGCGCAGTGCGCCTGGCTCTGGTGTTAATCAAGTTAAATTTGCAACAATTTTCAAAAGAAAACAGAACAGTTAAAAGCAGGGCTTGTGTTGACCAGACAGTTCCCATATTTGGCCGTTTATTTTGACAGAGAAAGAATAGAAAGAATTACCCCGACGCATGCAGACGAACTGACACTTTATTCGTTATGCACATCGCAGATGTAGCTAAATCACTCAAGAAAAGATTTCCTTCTGAACACCTGAGCTGGACACTGCTCAGCGCAGCCCACTGTCAGCGCGTACATACGGTACACAGCGAGCTGAAGATGTGGAGAGGGGCTTGGAGCGCGTCGCAGAACCAGAGCGCATGCTGGAAGATTCCTTCCACTGAAGCGAGAGTTTTCCAAACCCGGTCTCTCAGAGAGACTTGTCACTTAGAAAATGTTCCCTGATGATGAAACTTTGGCTGAACTGTGCTTGTTCCTGTCTCCAATGTGGCGTCTGAGGAGAGTCCCAGAATCTCACATCCTCTTCAGCTCATAAAGCGCATATGATTACGCACAAGCGTGACGCGTCAACCCGGTCACACAGTAGACCGGGTTGGAACTGTTCAG
>NC_091757.1:25723616-25793616 GCF_043380555.1 Nothobranchius furzeri
TGGAACCTGCCGCAAACATTTAGTCAACAGAATCTATTCCTTCAATTGCTAATGTGCAACGGAGAAGTTTGAATGCGCAAAAGGTTTGGGTCATTTGTTTTATGCGCTGTGAGAGGAAGCTGCAGCCGCGCTGAGATGCTATTGGAGCGCATCAATCTAGAGGACATCCTTTTACGGTCTGTTTTCTAAATTCATGTCGTCACAACTATTATGTCCCCAGCTCTCTAGGAGAGATGAGGTGGGGAGTAATAAAAGTAGTGTGTGGGTGAAATAATAATCAGGGCGTTGTGTCACTTAAAAACAAAGGATTTTATTAGAAAACGAGTGGAATATTTACAAAGAACCAAAAAACCAATACCATATACAAAACAAAAGGAGCTATATTCAAAAAGGGAGATAACGAAAAGCGCCACCCCAGACGGGGGTGGGAAGAAAACCGAGAATAAATAAATATATATATGTTCAAAAGGGGAGATCCTAAATTCAAAGTCAAAATGCCGGTCCGAAGTCTAGATGCCAAATTGTCCAATCCTATTATCCCATTTCCAAAAGAGTATACCGAAGATAGCGAACGAACCGAATGTTGTCAATAGAAGCGACCGAGGAGAAGAGAATAGTGTAAACCCTGGCGAATTTACACTACCCTTGGACCCTCTCAAAGACTGAGGGCAGGAGAGCAGCTTTTAACAGCTGCTCCCTGATTATGAGTGATTACCAACACCTGGTACACCGGGAGACAGCTGAGGCAAAGGCCACTGAGGCCATCTTGTGGCCGAAAAGGGACACGGTACGTAACACTCCCCCACTTAAGAAAATAAATGGGGGGACTCAAAAGGGCCAACATTTATTAAAAGAAACGAGGTCTCCCGCTATCTAAACACAAAAAAACTAACTAACTACCCCTGGATCTTCTCAAGGCGGGCAGATTAAACACAAATAATCACGCGGCACTGTTCCCCAGCGCTGCGGAGTGTTCCTGAGATGTCTGCTTGCGCAGACAACACTAGCCTTATATGTGATCCGACATCTAGAAAACACAAGCCTACAAGGGAGCCTCATGACTAAAACTGCGTGATAATGCGGTCGTGATGAGGTTGACAGAGCCCCGCCTCGTAACGAATCTCCAGGTTGACTTCCTGGAGCAGGAGGGCCCACCAAATCAGCTGCTGGTTAGTCTAGAGGGTGGTGTTTGAAAATAATAAGAGTCAACGCATTGTTTGAACTCAGACAGGAACATGTTACAGAGCCTATCAGAGGGCTATAGTTCCCTTTAACAAAGGTTGAAAAGAGCAGGAGTGCTCGGTTGAATTTCCAAGAGAGGCAGCAAATGGATCAAGCCCGGTGTCACCCTCCTGGATGAGGACAGCTCCATCCCCTTCCCGGCTGTCATAGACTTCCAGCTCTTGGAGCAACTAGAACGGGAGAACAGAGGAGGTTTCGCAGAGACACAAAAACAGCTTGACATCTCGGAGTCCATGAGAAATGAATGAGAGGACTCAACATGTTTGTCAGAGGTTGAGCCACAGCAGAGAAGTTCCCCTCGAGCAAAACGGGACGCCAGACTTAGATCTGTTTTCTGAACATCAGCCAATGATTTACGAGAAACAGGCAAAACCACTCGATGACCTCTAGAGGCTAGATCAGGCATTTTTTCAGCCGGACCTGGTTGGGTGACGTCATCAGCTAGCAGCGGGAACAGCACGGAGTCACTAATTGACATTTCTGGGTTTTCCTTAAGCTGAGCACGGGTTAAGACACAAGCAGGCAGTAAGTCTGAGTCGGCACAGATTTCAGGAGGAGAGATGAGCTCAGGAGGAGGTGAAACTAATGCACCAGCAGCGTCGTTTCCCAAAATCATGTTTACTCCCTGGATCGGTAACTTCTCTAAAATGGCTACTTTTAGGTCACCAGTAATCAAAGGGCAATTGAGGTGAATATGATGAACCTCCGCAGGAACAGAACCCATGTCAATACCCCATAGCAACACAGAAGAACCAGCCTGGCTGGTTACAGAAAACGGTAACACACTCCATTTTATCAGGGTTTGAGCAGCTCCGGTATCTCTTAAAATCACTACTTTCTGGCCCATATGGCTTCCTAACAGAGACACCACTCCAGCAGACAAAAACGGCTTAAAACTTGAGTGAGGGGTTTCACAGTTATCCAACCTGTTTGAGACAACAGCACAAGCAGCTACGGGCTTTGGTGGAGGTGGTTTTCTATTTCTCCGGTTTTTCCTCTGGAGACGAAAACAATCACGAATGAAATGACCTTTTTCTTGACAATAGAAACATTCCGGAAGGTCACTAGGGTCAGAGGAGGTATCAGAGGATCTCTTACGTCGACCGGAGTCAGCTCTTGACTCCCAAGACCGATGCGTTAGCGTGAACTCATCTGCAAACAGGGCCGCAGCAGAGAGAGTTGAGACGAGTCTTTTAAACTCCTCCACCGTAATTAGCTCTTTCAGGTCCGCTACGAAGTCTACCCCTGAAGCAGAACACCATTTCTCAAAGAGGACTGATTTTTCATGAGCATATTCGACAAATGTTTGGTGCGGCCGAGGTTTCTCAGAACGAAAACGCTGACAATAAGCCTCACGAACGAGCTCATAAGAATTTAACACGGCGGCTTTTACACACTCATAATTAGAAATGTCCGTTAGAGACAGAGCCGAAATTACCTGAAGGGCATTACCTGAGAGCCTGCACTGCAACAGCAATGACCAAACCTCACGAGGCCACTGGAGAGTCACCGCAATCCGCTCGAAAGCTTGAAAATATCCATCCACTTCAGTCTCTCGGAAGGGCAGCAGAAGGGTAACACACTTGGAGACATCGAAAGCGGATGGCAACGAAGCAGCAGCCTGAGGAGACGTGGCGTCTCGGGATAGTTCATGGGGAGACAGAGACGAGGCTGCTGGGTGATCAGCAGTGACGGGGTAGCTCGAAGAGGAAGTAGCTTTCACGGTGGCTAATTGGAGCTCGAGCTCCCAGAGGCGAACATCAGTGTCCATTCTTTTCAAATCCAGTTCATGGCGTCGTTCATGAGTGCTCTCTCCTCCGCCTGGATCTTTAGGCGAGCTAAGCATAGCTTTAGCCGGGCTTCAGTAAGCGGAGTACAGGGAGAACATGCTCCCAACGAGTCAGAAGCCGGAGGCGAATCTTCAGCTGAGGAAGAAGGCGGAGCCGAAGCGAGGGTCTCCCTCTTCTGAACGAGCCGGCCCTTTTCCTCATCCGAGGGCGGCGGAGACGCATCAGGAGTGGATGGCGAAGGGAGGAGTCCCTGTGTTTCCAAATAATCCACCACCAGAAGTTGTAGAGCAGCCTTGGTGAGCTGCTTCGGAAGGGGGAGACTGAAATGGGCGGCAACCTGCTGCAGATCGGCTTTGCGGCAACTCTCCAGAAGCTGGCTCGAAGGATCCGCCACAAATGCATGCAGGTCAAAGGGTGCCATGCTCCGACTCTAAGGAACACAACACACGATTAATATTGTTACACACACTTAAAAATGTCGGGATAAGATGGAAAATAAAGGAAAGTCCCGGACGAGCCCCCACGTTTTTACGTCCCCGGCTCTCTAGGAGAGATGAGGAGGGGAGTAATAAAAGTAGTGTGTGGGTGAAATAATTATCAGAGTGCTGTGTCGCTTAAAAACAAAGGATTTTATTGCAAAAACCAATACCATATACAAAACAAAAGGAGCTATATTCAAAAAGGGAGATAACGAAAAGCACCACCCCAGAAGGGGGTGGGAAGAAAACTGAGAATATATATATATATATATATATATATATATATATATATATATATATATATATATATGTTCAAAAGGGGAGATCCTAAATTCAAAGTCAAAATGCCGGTCCGAAGTCTAGATGCCAAATTGTCCAATCCTATTATCCAATTTCCAAAAAGTATACCGAAGTTAGCGAACGAACTGAATGTTGTCAATAGAAGCAACCAAATGTACAGTTGGATGTCATCTGCATAAAGATGGTAGGAGATTCCTTTGAAGGAGCTCAGGATGTGCTGAAGAGGAAGCAGATAGAGGAAGAAGAGTAGAGGCCCCAGCACAGAACCTTGTGGGACACCATGGGTAAGAAAGGTGGTGGAGGACCTAAACTTGGAGACGGCCACAGAAAAGGAGCGCTCGGAGAGATAAGAGGAGAACCACTCCAGAGCAGATCCTGATAGGCCTACCCAGTCTCTCAGCCTCTCCAGTAGCAGGTGATAGTCAACAGTGTCAAAGGCTGCAGTCAGGTCCAGCAGGACCAGAACAGAACAGTCCCCCGCATCACTGTGAGCCAGAAGGTCATTAGAGACCCTAAGAAGAGCTGTTTCAGTAGAATGAGCTCTACGAAAACCTGACTGGAAGCTATCATAGATGTTATGTTCATCAAGAGCAGCTGTGAGTTGTTTAGCCACAACCTTTTCCAAGATCTTGGAGATGAACGGAAGTTTAGAGATGGGTCTGAAGCTGCTATGGAGAGAGGGGTCGAGACTCGGTTTTTAAGAAGCGGGTGGATTACAGCGTTCTTAAAGTAAGCAGGGACCTGACCAGAAACCAGAGAAGCATTAATTATAGAAAGCACGCTGGGACCGATGGACTGAAAAGCACTTTTAAACAAAGATGAGGGTAAGATGTCGAGGGGGCATGCAGAGGTCTTCATAGAGTTAACTAGTTTGGTTAACTCAGGCAAAGAAACAGGAGCAAAGCTATCTAGGATGATGGGCCTGGTTGGAGTCGGGAGAGGCAGCGATAAGACTGAAGGAGAGATGCTAGATCTAACCTTATTGACTTTGTCCACAAAGAAAGACAGAAACTTCTCACAGTCTGTAACAGAGTGGATGGAGGTTGTAGGAGAGGCAGGAGAGAAGATGCTGCTGATGGTGTTAAACAGCACCTTTGCTCTGGGACACCAGGTTGGAGAAATAGGAAACCCTCGCGTCTCTGACTGCAGAGTTAAAGGATGTCAGAAGATCCTTTAGGTGCAGCAGATGGACGTGGAGATGGGTTTTCTTCCACAAACGCTCAATTTTTCTGCATTGGCACTTCAGGCTGTGAAGGCTGTCATTAAACCAGGGAGTAGGGTTCACTGCAGGAACTGATCTAGTTCTGACAGGACAGATGTTGTCCAGAATGGAGAGGCAGTGCTCGTTGAACTGAGAAGTTAAGGAATCTGGGTCGTTATCAGAAGAACAGGGTGGATCAAAAGCAGCAGAAAAATTGCTAGCTGTGTTCTCATTAAGAAAACGAGAACTAACCATACGGCGAGCAGGAGGTGGGGACGCAGAAACTGACAAGTTAAAGAAAATGCAATGGTGATCTGAAATATAAATGTCCTCAGGACAAACACTGTCAGCATTTAGACCCAGGGTAAAAACAAGGTCTAGAGTGTGCCCCCTGGTGTGTGAGGGGCCAGAAACATGCTGGGTAAAGCTGAAGGTGTCCATGAGGCTGGAGAAATTCATGGCAAAGAGATTGGAGGGATCATCAACGTGGATGTTAAAGTCACCAACAATCACCATTCTGGACAGCTTCACAGTGGAGGATAGAAAGCCACTAGACTCCTGAAGGAAAGAACTGTTTGGACCAGGTGGATGATAGACCACAGCACAGTGGAACGGGTCCTTACGCCCGACTTTAATCAGCTGCAGTTCAAAGGAAGCAAAGTGAACAGAGGTTGTAGAGCTACATGGAAGATGGTCTCTGAAAACAACAGCTAGGCCTCCACCACGACCAGAACCCTGGGGCTGGCTAAGAAAAGAATAACCACTCGGGCAGAGTTCAATCAGACCAGAATAATCAGATGTTTGCTGCCAAACTTCAGTCAGAAACAGAAAATCCAGTTTTTTAGACAGAATTAGATAATTGAGCAGGAAGGTCTTATTGTTAACAGAGCGGGAATTTAATAGAGCCATACTGAGTGAGGTGGAGGAATCAGCAACTACAGAAACAGCTGGAGTTAGTGGATGTAAATAAGCAGGGTTAGATCCACGGTGTTTATAAAAAACACTTATGGAGAGAACAGGAGGAGAAACCACTGAGGAATAAGGATACATTGACCTTAAAAAACTTGGACGGATGAACCGCGTCCCAACGCAGCCTAGCGGGAATGCGGAAGTGGCGCTCAGGTCACCAAACAAAGGACAAGAAGCTAGAAGATCGCGCCGATGTTTACCAGATAAGCCACGCTTTAAGAGAAGTCTTATTCTCACCTGGATTCCTGCTCGTTTACCTCTTTTCCTCCTCCCGGGATCGGGCAAACATCGCTAGAGGTGCGCAGCTCTGGATCGTCGATTGCTTCCGGGCCAGTGCGCCGCTCAGGTAAACAAACAGGATGGTAAATCCTCGGTGCATCTTGGGCGATCGTGAACGAATGGAAGGACAAAAGACTCTGGCGATCATAGGAGATGGTAGCAGAGACACTACTGAAGAGGATCGCAGACAGGAGCAAGGTGGAAAAGAGGAGGTTAGTGGAGAAAAGTTTGAAAAAGTGGCCGGTGACCGCGGCGAAGCCAAGCACAGGCGCCATCTTGCCGACCGGAAGATGGTTTTGAGAATAGTGTAAACCCTGGCGAATTTACACTACCCTTGGACCCTCTCAAAGACTGAGGGCAGGAGAGCAGCTTTTAACAGCTGCTCCCTGATTATGAGCGATTACCGACACCTGGTACACCGGGAGACAGGCAAGGCAAAGGCCACTGAGGCCATCTTGTGGCCGAAAAGGGACACGGTACGTAACAACAACACTGGAATGAGGTATGGCTACACACACACACACATTTACAGGCCTTGTTAGAATTTCTTACTCCCCTGATAGGCTTGAAGCAATGCGGCTACAATAGGTGGTCACATTGATCTAATAGACTCTTTAGTGGCGGGTGGTGGCTGAAGCTATATGCTTGGGGGTGCCGCCAAAGTGCTTGTTTAAGACAGTTTTGTCTTTTTCAGGGCTTGTGGTATTTAGGTGCATAAATACCCACCGCTTGCCAGAGAAGACTAGGGATGAGCTGTTAGATTAGATTTTGTTAGGCAGTTTAGAGGGGATTAAATTATTGGCCTTTTGAGAGAATATTTTTATAAATGTATGCCATTCTTACAATAATTGTTCTGAATCTTGTATGGACATCTTGTTTGAATTAGCCCTTATTAAGAAGCCTTTTTTCTAGTAATATGGATTTTACTGAGGATTGTAATAATGATGTCAAGCAGAGAAGAGAAATAAAGCTAACTGAGAAAGCTTTGATGAATAAACTAGAAAAGCTGCAGAAGATCGTCAGATAAAGGTGGATCAAATCAAAACGGATATAAAAGTGGTTAAACAGCTCATGCAAACTAGGGAGAATGTTTCCAAGCTACAGTCTTATTTTGATAATTTGGCAGAGTTATTTAGAATGCAAATTATGATCATGAATCTTTGACTGTTTGGGTTCCGCTTGATGAACAGAAGATCCTTTAGGTGCAGCAGGTTTTCAAGTGTTTGTAAACATATTGAGAACTCTTTTGCTGATGTGAAAAATTGGCTGTCAGACTGGACTGTAATGGAGAACGTTGGTGAAGGCAGTTGTCTTGAGCCAAGCTTGGAACCACTTGGTCTGGAAGCAGTGGAGATTGTAGGAGAGGAAATGTCTAATGTTTCACAATGTTCTGATTGTCTGTCACACCCTGTCCTGTCTCCCCATTCTGTTCAGTCATGTGTCTCTGTTAATTGCTCCCACCTGCCTCTCGTTTTCCAATCACCCAAGCTCCCAGCCCTGATGTATTTAAACCCTCTCAGTTCTGTGTCTTTTGTTGGTTCATTGTTTCAGTGTCCAGCGTGTTTTATATTAAAACCTTTGTAAACCATTTCTGTCTGTCTGTCTGTCTGTCTGTCTGTCTGTCTGTCTGTCTGTCTGTCTGTCTGTCTGTCTGCCTGCCTGCCTTCTTCACCCACATGTGGATTCTTGCCTCCGCTCACTTTGCCCACACGCCGTTACAGTCTGTTAAATACTGTTGTAGATGATGATGTTGAACCGAGTGATAGCGTTTCAAATGCAGAGTAGGTCTACTAAGAGGAGCTCATTAAGGAGCAGATCAGTTACTACTTCTACCTTATCAGCACGTATTAAAGCTGAAGCAGATGTAGCAGCTCTGGTTGTTCAACAAAAACTGTTGACAAACAAACATGCTTTGGAGGAACAGGAGGAGCAACTCAGGAAAAAGAAGGAAACACTTGATTTGGAGACTGGGTTGGCTGCATCTACAGTATGGCAAAAGTACAAATATTGAAATGCTCTGAATGATTACGTGCACCTAGTGCTTCACTAAGTACTGTGGATGGGATGAATTCTTATCTAGAAAGACAACAGAGAAAGAAGCCAACAATGAATGCTGATGCTAAACTGTTTGTTCCTGCATTTGTTGCAGAAAATTCACAGAATCTTTCTAAAAATGAACAGCAGCAACCAGCAAAAATGGGAAGGTCTCAAGAGCCTACTAAGTCTAATAATTTGCCACTGGTACAGCAAACTAATACAAGACCTGATGATCAATTAGGTTCACAGCGACAGTCTGATTCAACACTTGTAACATCCAGTAGTGAGGTAAGTTCAAACCTTGTTGCTGTACTGGAAAGACAAAATGAAATGACATCTTTGCTTGTGGAACAGCAGTCTTTTTTCTTTCCTCCAAAAAGAGACATTCAGATACTTGATGGGAATCCATTGCATTTTCAAACCTTTATGAAAGCCTTCGAGCACATCTTTGAAGAACGGACTCAAAGTGCAAAGGAACGCTTGTATTTCTTGAGCAGTATACAGCAGGACAGCCGCGAGAGCTTGTTAGAAGCTGCCAACATATGCAGTGTGAGTCAGCGTATGTTAGAGCAAAGGCTTTGTTGGAAGAGCATTATCTCCCGGGACTCTGCCGGCTGCTGGTTGTGGCCCCCCGAGGCGATCCTCTGCTCCTCTCAAGGGGGGCAGGGTCGTTTCTGGTCGCGGTCTCCCTGGGGTCCCTGTGCTCTGGGGCAGCTCCTGGATCTCTGGGACTGGGAGCTCCCTCCATCTCCTATGCATCTTGGGGGGCAGATCTGTGGCCCCTCACACTCTCTATTGGACGCTCCTATAGAGAAACCTTACATATACAAGCGTGTGTACGCAAACCGGTGCTCACATGGTGCTCTATAAGTATGGACTTGGGCACGTTCAACACAGGTCTTAAGGCTGTGGTTGGCACTAAATGCACTGTGATTTATTATTGTGTGATTGTTCAGTTAAACAATGTTGATTTTACATTTCTTCAAGTTAACGCAGTGATAGCTTGATTCTGTTGTATTGTTGTGTGTCCCTTTTCTGCAGGTCTAGAAGCAGACTCTTGTTCATCATTGATTATTTATTTTCGTGGACCCCCCCACCCCCCCCACCCCACCACCACCACCACTGCACATACACACACACATTTTGTCTCTTCCTTTCTCTTTCACCTCTGTCTCCATGCCCGGTCGAAATTACAAAGCAATCAAAAAACAATAACAATAAAGTTTTAAGTATCAGGCGTGACATTAAAAGCAGATGCTTTGATGCTCCACCTGAGAGTAAAATCTGTAAGGCTCGTCACCAGCATTCAGACATTAATTGTGTTTTCTTGACAGCCAGACAGGACACGGAAGAATAAAATTAAAACATTTAAAAAAGTTATCCTTAAATGGTACCAGCTGGGGATCTGAATCGAAGTGATGGTAGAACTTGGTTTATACAACATCATGCAGTCTATCATGCACCATAAGAGTTTTGTTTGATTGTGGAGCATCATTTCAAGGAACATCTTTGAATGCTCAACTGCTGCAGGGGGCAGACCTTGTGAGTTCATTGGTTGGTGTTTTAACCAGATTCAGAAAGGAACCTATTGTGCTCATGGCTGATATAAAGGCAATGTTCCATCAGGTTAAAGTACCAAGTACGGATTACGATTTGTTGAGGTTTCTGTGGTGGCCAAATGGAGATCTTCATCGAGAGTTGATGGAATATAGAATGACAGCACATTTGTTTGGAGCCAAGTCATCACCAAGTTGTGCATGTTTTGCTTTGAGAAAATGTGCAGAAGATAACCAAACTGAAGGCAGTTGATACAGTGTTGAACAATTTTTATGTTGATGACTTTTTGGTGTCCGTTGCAACTGAAAGGGAGGCAATACAACTCTATGAAGAGCTTACTGCTTTGTGTGCTGCAGGAGGATTTCAGCTTACCAAATGGTGCAGTAACAAGCGAGAAGGGCTTTCTACTGTTCCTCAAGAAGAAAGAGCAGAAGAGGTGAAAGATCTTGACTTGGACAGTGACACATTGCCAAAAGAAAGATCATTAGGCATACAATGGTGTGTCCAGTCAGATACTTTCAAGTTCAGGATCATAATCAAAGAGAGACATCTCACAAGGAAAGGTATTCTATCCATCATCAGCTCTATTTATGACCCTTTAGGATTTTTGGCACCAGTTGTGCTACCTGTTAAAATCCTTCTTCAAGATCTATGCAGAAGACAGGTTGGCTGGGATGATGTTTTCCCAGCTGACGCTGTATCAGCATCAGCTGGAGAAATTTAAAGTTGAACGATGTTTGAAACCTCACAACTTTGGAGAAACTGAGATTGCACACTCATTGCTCATTGCTCAGTTGCATCATTTATCAGATGCCAGACCTTTTACTCCACAATAGTTCTGGGGAGGTACATTGTGTATATCTGATGGGAAAGGCACGTGTTGCTCCATTAAAATTAGTTCCATTCCATGTATGGAGCTATGGTGGTGGTAATAGCGATGATGATGATGATGATGACGACGATGATGATGAAGATTTTGATGGTGATGATGATGATATATATTATGCTGGTGGTGGTGATGGTGATGATGATGATGGTGATGATGATGATGATGGTGATGATGATGATGGTGATGATGATGATGATGATGAAGATTTTGATGGTGATGATGATGATATATAATATGATGGTGGTGGTGGTTGTGGTGATGATGATGATGATGATGATGATGATGATGACGACGACGATGATGGTGATGATGATGGTGGTGGTGATGGTGATGATGATGATGATGATGATGATGATGATGATGACGACGACGACGATGGTAATGATGGTGGTGGTTGTGGGTGGTGATAATGATGAGTATGATGATAATGATGATGGTGATGGTGATGGTAGTGATAGTGGTGATGATGATGATGATGATGATGAAGATTGTGATGATGATGATGACGATGGTGATGATGGTGGTGGTTGTGGGTGGTGATAATGATGAGTATGATGATGATGGTGATGATGATGATGATGATGATGATGATGATATATACATATTATGATGGTGGTGGTGGTGGTTGTGGTGGTGATGATGATGATGGTGGTGGTGATGGTGATGATGATGATGATGATGATGGTGGTGGTGGTGATGATGATGATGATGATGATGATGATGATGATGATGATATATATTATGCTGGTGGTGGTGGTTGTGGTGGTGGTGATGGTGATGATGATGGTGGTGGTGGTGGTGGTGATGATGATGATGATGATGATGATGATGATGGTGAAGGTGATGGCGATGGTGATGATGGTGATGGTAGTGGTAGTGATGATGATGATGATGATGTTGGTGGTGATGATGGTGAAGGTGATGATGATGATGATGATGATGGTGATGATGATGTTGGTGGTGATGATGGTGAAGGTGATGGTGATGATAGTGGTAGTGGTGGTGATGATGATGATGTTGGTGGTGATGGTGATCATGGTGATGGTAGTGTTAGTGGTGATGATGATGTTGGTAGTGATGATGATGATGATGATGATGATGTTGGTGGTGATGATGGTGAAGGTGATGATGATGATGATGATGATGATGATGATGATGATGTTGGTGGTGATGATGGTGAAGGTGATGGTGATGATGGTGATGGTAGTGGTAGTGGTGGTGATGATGATGATGTTGGTGGTGATGATGGTGAAGGTGATGGTGATGATGAAGGTGGTGATTATATTGACTTTTAGAACAATTGTGGGAAACTGGATGGCTATTGTGCTTCTGACTCCAGTGTTTTTTTGGAGTTAATCTTCACCGTAACTTCTAAAAGTTGATTACAGGTACTAATTCATAATACATATGTGGCCTTCAAACCACTTTATCTTTATTGCATCGGTGAAAAGCGCCAATGCCGATACCAGCACTGGATATCAAGCTACATTCACAAATCCTTTTTTTGGTCTTCCTCTCAGCATCCTGCCTGGTGGCTCCAACCTTAGCATCTTTCTTCCTATGTAATCAATGTCTCTCCTCTGGACATGTCCAAACCATCTCAGTCTGTCCTTTCTGACTTTCTCTCCAAAACATTTAATGTGAGCTGTCCACAGATAGCAGCAGCTGGACTCATTCCTGATCTTATCCATTCTCATCACTACCAAGGAGGCCCTGACCACCCTTTTCCTAGTAGCATTTCCCCTGACATTTCCTGGCCAATGGAGAAGTTTGTTCTCTCCAATGTGTCTTGGGTCGACTTGGGGGTCTCCTGAACATGTCTCCTCAAACAAATGTCCAAACGACTAGCTGGCTCGTATCCATGTGAAAGAGCAGCAGTTCCACTCTGAGTCTCTCCCAGATGTCAGAGCTCTTTAACCTGAGCCCAGCCATCCAGCAGAGGAAACTCATTTCGGCCGCTTCTATTTGTGATCTTTGTCATAACCATGAGAATTGGGAGAAGATCGCCTGGCACATTGAGAGCTTTGCTTTCTCTTCACCCCAACAGGCTGATTTATTATCTATATCACTTCAGATGCTGCTCTGATCCACCTGTCAATCTCCCACTCCCTCCTTTGCTCACTCTAAGACCCTGAGATTAGGGCTGGATGATAATTCAGTAGTTCAATACATTTATCGATAGACATGTGGTGCGATAGATAAAACTTCGATAAAAAAAAGTTTCCTTTTTTCATTCTAACCTATCTGGTTGCAGCATACTAGACTCACTACTTACTTCTAACCAATCAAACCCACAGGCTTGGGCATGCTACGTCACCAGGCCCTCCTCTCTCAAGCCCAAACAGAGCATGAAGCAGCCGCAGCAAGATGTCTAGGGCTGCCACATTTAGTCGGCTCATCACAACGATGCCGACAAATAAAATAGGCCTTATTTTATTAAAAAAAAAAAAGTTCGGCGTTTGCTTTGTGCCTTTCTGCTCAGCCGCAGCTTTAGCTCCGAGGCTCATGCACAGTGGTGGCCATCCAGCTAGGCCGTCACCGAAGAAAGTGGCGAGTCGCAATGTAGCTGAAACGAGCATCATATAAATTCAAAAGAAAGCCCCGTAGGGTGCAAACTCGGCAAAGCGAAACCATCTTTTCACGGGATCACATCGGCAATGCATGAGTATCTTAAGAGGAAGGAACAACGAAGAGTCGCCTCGGTAAGTTTACCTCTTTGTTAGCTGCTAACATCAACAGAGAGTCACTTGTAGCTGTAGTTCCACCAGTAGTGGTGGTGATTTTATTACCATTAGAACACGTTTGTATGTCACATGTTTTCACTCAATTTACAAACGCTAATGAGTTATTTCATCCCGCTATGTTTCAGTGTTAATAACCGTTTGTTATGTGCACACCTCAGCAAGCTAACTAATTTTTAATCATAAAATATTTTCTTTGTGGTAAATCTTCACCTACTTTATGTGATATAACACAATTATTAATCTGGTAAATAAACTAACATTAATATCTTTTATTTTTACAGTAAAGCAGACCCTCAGAGCTGTCGATGGTCCCTGACTGCTGACGTGTGGACCAGCCATGCTAGAGTACCTTGGTGTGTTCTACCATTTCCTGAGTTAAGACTGGAAATAATTTCTGTGTACAATTTATTTTTGGTTTTCGGTGCCTATCTCCATCTGATTGTAGCATTTGTATCAACAGGTTACAATAAAAGCTGTTTGATAAGCTGTCATCTTGTTTTTATTATTAAATGGCACATAGCTGATCACACTTTAAATTAGAAGCTAATGATGGTATATTAGAGCATCCTGGTGCAATAAGCTAAACTTTTATGAATGACACGATTAGTCGAATACTAAAATAGCCATTTGTGGCAGCACTAAAGATTTAGCAGTGAGAAGAGGTGGAGAAAAAATATCAAAATATCAAAAATAAAATGGCCAGGGGTGCAAAAAATTTTTTTCAACAATTAAATTTTTTTTTTTACTAATTATCGATATTGATCAATATAAAAACTTTTTTTCTCAATATACTTTTTTTCTATATCATCCAGCCTTACCTGAGACACTTAAAATCCATCACCTGAGATAGAAAAAGCAGACAAGATTCTCTTGCCGCCAAATTCCCACCTTGCAGCTGCGCCTAGAATCTCTGTTCGTAAAGACAATGAACAGAACAGGGGCCTCCTTTATAAAGCTTGCTTACACACAAAACAGGGTCGGAAAACTTGGTGAGCAACTTTCCACGCAAACTTTGGGATTTGGGATTTATTAAAAGTAACGTAGCGGAAAAATGTGCGCAACTTGAAGTTGACTAAGGACCTGGCTTACGCACATTTTGGACATGGAGAGCACCTGCAGTGCTGCTGCTGAGAAGATACAATTATGAATTCCAGCAGCATTATCACTTGTTAGCACACAGGACGATCAATAGGTGATAAACAGGATTCAGCAGAGCTCCGTAACTTGGTTAGAAGGTGAATCAACCATTCAGTTAAGTGTGCTGGAGCTAAAACATGCAGGAAAGTGGCACTCAAGGATCCAGGATTGCCTACCCCTGGTTTAGTGGAACTGACACGACTGACTTAACAAACATAAACAACAACAGTTACAACAGAGAAATGAGCACCTTGGTACGTTTTTCAGTTGGTTTTTTTTCCCAGTTCCGTTATTTTTCTGTTCTGAACTTATACACAGAGAAGCAAAGTTTCTGTTTTAACCTTGTTTTGCTAACAGTCGCCTTCATCTGAGCTTCACCGATGTCAATGGTGTCACTTCTGTTTATGTTTATCTGCATGCAGTAGAGGGCGCCATCGTCCTCTACTGCATGCAGAAATCACTTTGCTTCAGCTGCTGTCTGTCTAGATGTCTAAGCTAGGATAAAGGTGTACATGGCCCAGAATGACTGAGAAAAATCAGGGTTTTGTGATAAAGAAGAAAACTTTTTGACTGTGGAACTTTTCAAAATGATTAATGAATGGTGTGTGTGTGTGTGTGTGTGTGTGTGTGTGTGTGTGTGTGTGTGTGTGTGTGTGTGTGTGTTCTTGTACATATTACATACTGAGGACCATTTTGACCATTTTCCCTATGTGAGGGCATTTTTCAAAGTGAGAACATTGTTTGTCCTCACTTTTTAAGAAGCTTACTATACCAGTTAGAGGTATGGTGTGAAAGTTTTAGTTAAGGTCAGGGTTAGGACTAGATCAGCATTGGTTATGGTTAGGGTTGGGGTATGGGCTAGGTATAGGGAAATCACAAAAATGAATGGAAGTCAATGGAGGGTCCTCACTATTATAGAAAGACAGACGTGTGTGTGTGTGTGTGTGTGTGTGTGTGTGTGTGTGTGTGTGTGTGTGTGTGTGTGTGTGTGTGTGTGTGTGTCAGCTCCTGTCTCCTTGTCCAGTCTCAGGTTAGAGGAGCTCTTTATGAGGAACCGTTCCGCATCTTGGTGCTGGAGGTGATTGAACTGCTGGAGGACACATTCCTGGCTCTCTGAATAGAACTTCTAAACGATCTTTTGCACATCAGCATCCATTTTTGCACGAAGGTTGATATTTCTTTATTTAATGAAGCTACCTCGGCCGACGCAGCTGCTCACTGAAAACAACGTAGAAATTTACCCTGGCTACAGCCTCTCCTTATCCGCTCCAAATGGAAGGTTTTCTGAATGCCTTTTTCATCCGTTCATCACATTCAGACTCATGACTTCTTCAATGCACCTGTGGATTCATTCATGTGTGTGTGTGTGTGTGTGTGTGTGGGAGGCAGCAGACAGTGCTTTGAACGACAGGTCATACTACATCTAACTCCAGCTCTCCTTCCTGATAACACGGCCCTTATTTTCTCTCCCTCTCACACTCTTCCTGTACTTTCTATCCCCCCCCCCCCACCACCACCACCACCACCATAACCACCTTTCTGTTGAGACTATGTTTCTCTCAACTTGTCCTTTCTCACCCCTCCTACTCCTTGTTGCCCTGCCTGGGACTTTAATTAATCAGTAAGAGCTAGCCCCTCAGTGACCCCAAAGAGCTGCTAGTTAATTTAGATTTACTGCTAGTGTCCAGTTGAGGCCAGATAACACTACAGTAGGAGTTCTTTCTCTGGAAGGTAGGAGGATGATGGCAAGCCAGCCTGTGTTCTTCCCACAAAAGAAAAAAAAAAAGGGATTAAAGCGAGAGGGAAAGGAAAAAAAAAGCATAACAGGCTCATCTCCAGCTGAAGTAACATCATTTTAGATTTCGAGGCTCAGGGCTCAGCACATGCCTCAAAGAAAATCCTGACAGGAATGTTGCAGATGAATTTCAATTCAATTCAAGTTTATTTATATAGCGCCAACTCATGACAAGGGTCGTCTCAAGGCACTTCACATAATAAACATTCCAGTACAGGTCAGTTCATTAAGCCAATCAGAAATAATGTTTCCTATGTAAGGAACCCAGTAAATTGCATCGAGTCACTGACTAGTGTCAGTGACTTTACAGCAATCCTCCTACTAAGCAAGCATTTAGCGACAGTGGAGAGGAAAACTCCCTTTTAACAGGAAGAAACCTCCAGAGAATCCTGGCTCAGTATAAGCAGCCATCCTCCACGACTCACTGGGGATGGAGAAGACAGAACACACACACACACACACACACACACACACACACACACACACACACACACACACACACACACACACACACACACACACACACACGCACGCACGCACACACACACACACACCAAGTAGTGTATCTATGGTTACATTGTGATTTCTTAGTAAATATTCTATTTGGTGAGAGATAAACTTTATTGTATTTATTCTAGTGAATCTATAATTAAACGGGTAAACTAGTAGTAGCACATTCAATGTAAAGGAAAGTAAAGTGTTATTATCAGGAGAGGGAAAATGTTTAAGTGGTTAGCAGCAGTGTGCTAGTCGATGGCCCCCTCCATGAGGCCACCACAGCTCAGCAGAACATTGTTGTAGCTTCTTCTGGGGAGAAAAACACTTAGAGAAAAAATAAAGTTAACAGCTGAAATAGCAGGAAAAAATACAGTTAAAGAGCAGATTGTAGAAGAAAGCAGTAGAGTGTGGAAAATGGTCAGTATGTCCTCTTTGACACTCTAGACTTCACAACAACACCAACACTCCCATCACAAAATAGGATAAAGGCCCAAATCAGACATCTATGCCCGTAAGTGACCCAGATCTAATCCTATTGTAGGATCCTCACATGTGGTCCTGTAGTTACGAAGTGCTGACTGCACAGCCAGTAGAATCATCCAGTTTTGTTAGAATAGAATAGAATAAAATAGAATAGAATAGAATAGAATAGAACAGAATAGAATAGACTAAAATAGAGTAGAATAGAATAGTTGGTGATTGTCACTTCCTGCGGTATGACTTCCTGTTTTCAGTGTTGCACTCCGTGTAGCTGTTCGGTGTTTGTGGCTCGCTAAAGTTTATCTGATTTCTCTGTACTAAGTTATTGTTGCCCATAAGCAGACTACAAACGCACGCTATGGCTATGGCTACATCATCGACATTTATAATGGACAATTCATGTCCATAGGCTCAAATTATATGTTTTTGTTCCCAAATGGGAGGTTCCCACCATTGCCATTTTGACCGTGTCACAGGTCCCATCATTTCCAGACAATCCAAAAATGGGAAAATAGGTGGAGCTAAGGGTGGGGCTGTTACATTTGGAACAGGGTGTCATGATCCGCCCCATCCTCCCTGACTGTGTCTCTCCTGCCCTGATTTGCATAATTGTTCTAACCTGTCCCTGATTACTCTGCCCATGTGTTCCTGATTCCCTTGTGTATTTATACCTCTCTCCTGGTTGTTGTCTTTGTCGGTTCATTGTCGTTGTCCATGTTTGTTCGTCCTGTTACTCCCGTCCTACAATAAACAGCTTTTTATTTTTTACATCCGTCTGCCTGCTCATCTGCCTCCGGAACCCACCACCACACATGGTCTGCCACCTCCACCCGCAGAACATGACAGAATGAACCGACCAAACCTGGACCTGTGGTGAGCTAACATATCTGTTCCTGGAGGATTATTTTTTCTTTTTTGTCCCTTTCAGTTGTGGGAGATTTCTGGCCTGGAGTTTGTGTGTTCGGCGCATCCTACCTGTTCTCGGGGTGGTCGAAGTTCCTCTGGGAGATCCTGGCGCATCCTATTTATCTTCGGGGTGGCCAGGGTCATTCTCCTCCAGCTATTTTTGCCCCGTCCCATTCTTCTCCTGAAGCCGCGGATCCTGGAGCCGCAAGGGAATTACACCCCCTACGCACGCCATTATTCTCCGGTGTGGTAGGGTTGGTCTCCCCGCTCTTTTCCGGTGGATCCTGGAGCCTCAAGGGAGCTACACCCCCTGTGCACGCCATTGTTCTCCGGTGTGGTAGGGCAGGTCTCCCCGCTCTTCTCCGGCTTCCCTTCACCCGAGCCTCCACCGATGGACCCAGCAGATCGGGATGTGCACCTGCTCTGATTGGGATGTCGAGTACCTGCCGCCAAACTGGGCTTCCACGCGTCGCTCCCTCTGCTCTACCACTTCCTGGTCCACACCTGCAGGTTCTGTGCCTGCAGGTTCTCCACGCAGCAGTTCCTGCTGGTGCCTATGCCTGCTGCTGCAGTTCTTGCTGGGTCCCAAGCCTGCTGCTGCAGTTCGTCTCTGTGTTCCTGGTGTCCTGTATTCCTGGAGTCAAGTGTTTGTGTCAAGTCTACTCAAGTCTGCGTGTCAAGTCAAGTCTACTCAAGTCTGCGTGTCAAGTCTACTCAAGTCTGCGTGTCAAGTCTACTCAAGTCTGCGTGTCAAGTCAAGTCATCGTGTCAAGTCAAGTCATCGTGTCAAGTCAAGTCATCATGTCAAGTCCAAGTCGTCGTGTCAAGTCCAAGTCGTCGTGTCAAGTCCAAGTCGTCGTGTCAAGTCCAAGTCGTTGTGTCAAGTCCCTGTGCCCAAGTCCAAGTGTTTGAGTCCCTGTGCCCAAGTCCAAGTGTTCGAGTCCTTGTGCCCCGTCCTTGAGTCCAAGTCTTCTGGTCCGAGTTTCCCTGGTCTAAGTTCTTGGACACATCTGTTTGGTCGTAAGATGGAGTGCCGCCTGAACCGAGAGGCCCCTGCTCCGCAGCCCTGGATGGTGTTCCTTGTTCCCTGGTCTCGTCTTCTGTGTTCTCTTGTCGTGTGTGCCCTGGTCTGGTCTTCGTTCGTGCCCGTGTCTCCTGTGTTTTGTGGCTTGTGGGCGTCTGGTATCCGCCCCTTGAGGGGGGGGGGGGGGGGGGGGGGGGGGTACTGTCATGATCCGCCCCAGCCTCCCTGACTGTGTCTCTCCTGCCCTGATTTGCCTAATTGTTCTCACCTGTCCCTGATTACTCTGTCCATGTGTTCCTGATTCCCTTGTGTATTTATACCTCCCTCCTGGTTGTTGTCTTTGTCGGTTCATTGTCGTTGTCCATGTTCGTTCGTCCTGTTGCTCCTGTCTTACAATAAACAGCTTTTTATTTTTTACATCCGTCTGCCTGCTCATCTGCCTCCGGAACCCACCACCACACATGGTCTGCCACCTCCACCCGCAGAACATGACACAGGGTTGAAACAAATGAACCAGTGTAGCTTCTAGCTAATTTTGCTAACCCAAATAAGGACTCCTTGGACCGGGGTATCCCACCAGCATGGCAGATTGGCCCCCATGCAAGGCTGTAGGCATGCTGGTTGCCTGTGAACATCTAATATGGACTGGGACTGTTAAATTACAAGCAGAGCCTCAGACCGTTGCGATCGTAGCCGGGCGCCATTGCCTTTTACATCAGCTCTTGCTCCATGGTCGGAGATAAGCGGGACACTAGCTAAATGATAACCCACAGCTAACACAGTTTTTCCGACTGTTTTCAGCAAGAAAAACACGGCTGAGCGACGCCATAGTAAAGGCTTCTCCGGCATGCTTAGTAACTAAATCATAACTATGTAACCAAGGATATCGGGCTTCATTGGTCCACCGCGGTGAAAGATTTGCGTGTCCGCCATTGTTTATAGTCCGGGAGCCAGAAATCAGCAGGACATTAGCTGCATACTAACCCGAAGCTAATGGAGTTTTCCTGGGCATTTCCAGTGAGAAAAATGCGGTGAGCGTCTCAAAAGTGAAGCAGTGTCAAGAAAACGGGCTGCGGTGTTTCTGTGGTCTTCCTTAGAGACCCAACATTGACCAGAATGAATACAGCCTTGGTTCAGAGCCGGCCCGGCTGCCCCGCAAAATGGGAACAGCAGCCCCATGCTATCCTCAGGCAGGAGACAGGAGAAGCTGGGCACCCGCTCAAGGTTCTCATGCAGCCCGACTAACATGTTTGACCAAGCAGTTAAATGACAGCATTTTCCCGTATTCAACCAGCAAAATGAAGTACAGAAATATAATTTTACTTACTGATAAAAAGAAGCAAAAACTGCTTGGATGGTCTGTTAGTAACCACAGCTTGTCTTTTTGTCCACCTAATTCCATGATTAACATCCAAACGAAAACACAGGCACACAGAAAAAAAATACAGTTCAGAGTTGAAATGGCCAAACATATATTCAATTCAGTTCAAGTTTATCACGACAAGAGTCGTCTCAAGGCACTTCACATAGTAAACATTCCAATACATGTCAGTTCATTAAGCCAATCAGTAAAAAGTGTCCTATAAAAGGAACCCAGCAGGTTGCATCGAGTCACTGACTAGTGTCAGAGTCTTTACAGCAATCCTCATACTAAGCAAGCATGCAGCGACAGTGGAGAGGAAAATTCTACATCTATCTCATCGATTAGGTACATTACAGGTTTGTCTTGAAGACATAAATAAATGGATGACTCTAAACTTTCTGCTATTAACTCATTCACTACTATTGACGATTGAAGTCGTCATTTTAAATCCAACAGTTCACTGCCAATGACAACTAAAGTCATCATTTGCAATTTTTTTTTACTGTTTGGGCATCGGAACGAGCCCCCACGCTGAGAGAACAAACATCTCAGCTCTGAAGCCGATCTTCATCCGCATACGTCACTTGTCACATGATCAGGAAGCAGAAAATCCATGTGTTAGATAGTCTTGGGCCGCTCCTGTAAAAAATTGTGAGGCGCGAACTCTAAAAGGGTTTGCCAATCAGAATTTGACAACGGATTATGAAAGAACGGATAATGCTCGAAACACGCGGATTCTTCCTGATGTAAGAGGTGAGTCTCCGCTTTGTTTTGGCTGCTTTGGCTGTTTTGACGTCGACATCATGCTAGTGCGCAATGTTCTGTGACTCTTAAAAAAGCAGTAAAAATGGTGAGAAACGCTGGCAGCGAAGGCCTTTAGCGATCAGGAAACGGCTGGCAGTGAATGAGTTAAATCAAGACAAGACTGAAGTTCTTATATTTGGACCGGAATTTCAGAAAAGAAATTGCTTAGTCAATCACCTGATCTGAACGTTGTTAAATTAGTCTCCAAGAACAAAGCAAAGAACCTTGGTGCCTTTGACCAGGACATGTCATTCAAATCCCAGGTTAATCAGGTTTGTAGGATTTCCTTTTTCCACCTTCGGAATATTGCTAAGATTAGAAGCATCCTTTCCAGGAGTGATGCTGAAAAACTAGTTCATGCATTTATTATATCAAGACTGGATTACTGTAATTCATTACTCTCAGGAAGTCCACAGAATGTAGTTAAAAGTCTTCAGCTTGTCCAAAATGCTGCAGCTAGAGTTCTGATGAAAATTAAAAAGAGAGATCATATCTCTCCTGTCTTAGCTTCCCTACATTGGCTACCTGTTAAATTCAGAATAGATTTTAAGATCCTTCTTCTCACATATAAAGCTCTTAATAATCAAGCTCCATCATACATCAGTGATCTGATTGTTCCATACGTTCCTAACCGAGCACTTCGCTCTCAGACTGCAGGTTTACTGGTGGTTCCCAGAATATCTAAAATTTGGATGGGAGACAGATCTTTTAGCTATCAGGCTCCTCTCCTGTGGAGCCAACTCCCAGCTTTAGTCCGTGAGGCAGACACCTTGCCAGACACTTGTTGTGATTTGGCACTATGTAGATAAACTGTAAAGAATAGAATAGAATAGAATTTGTAAAGTCTGGGGAAAGTCACTTGTTACAGCAGCACCAACACTTAGCGAAATGGAAATTGAAAATATAAACAAGATTAGAGGTAAACACACAAAGGCAGTAAGCTATTATTGTAACCTTCAACCACTAAAAACATTGAATTGAAGAAACGTTGTGTTTCCAGAACTATGCAGCTTAAGGGACACAGACATACCAACGTACATCCGGAAAAGCACAAGTATTGAACTCATACTGAATATAGCCTTAAATACTAATAGATTTAATCATTATAATAATAGAGTTATTTATGTACTGCAGCTCATTCTGCTGAATTAAACATTTTGATTAGGTGTGACACAAATTAAATATAAGTTTCATCAGATACTTGGAGCTGCTTTAGTTTTCTGATAGTTGTCTTTATTATGTGTGTACAGCTGCGTGTGTGTGAATGTGGTTATGCAGGAGACACTGCCTATGTCCTCTATGGTTTTTGGGAACACCTTAGGAATAGCAAAACATATTTGTCCTGTTTTTACTCATTTCTACAATAAATGTAAAAACAAGTTTTCCAAATGTTGGCGCCACTGTTGTGACATGGCCTTGACGTCAGGTGGTGGGCCAGATTTCTACTGTATCAGTGTCCAGACACTGAGCAATCTTAGCGTTTTTTTAAAAAGCAGCTTGTTTTGTACAGATTCAAATGTTTCCGACCCCATCTAGAGCGCTCCCAAAGGGAGAGGAGCTGAATAGAGCTAAATTAGCTAAACTGTTTTTTTCTGGAGAAGAGAAGGTTCTGAGGTTGATAGTGAAGTGTTACATTAAACCTATGAAGACAACTAAATGTTGGTTTCACACTCGTTTGTTCTCCACACAGGGCCTTTACATCTTCTTAGTGTATGCTGTTTACAACAGTGAGGTAAGAAGGCTCAACGCTCAGAGACACAATCTATGAATCATTTAGAAAAGGACCAAAACATGGAGGTAAAATCTTCTCTGGTTTAGGTGAGGAATGCCATAAAGAGAATCAAAGAGAAGAGGAAGGCTTTGTCTTTTACGGTGAGTGGCCAGACAGAACACAGATCATCTGTCCTCACACTTGAGACCACAGCTTTGTCTGTGATGTGTTTTCAGAACTGCTCCCAGCCTACTAGCTTCTTACCCTCACAGCGGGCCCCCGTTACCTCCTGGAACTGCAGACAGCCAACTCCCTCTAGCCCAGAGACCAGTGAGACATCTGGACCAACCAGTTCCACGTCCACCTCGTTAGTCATCAAGAATGGTAAGATGCTGCATGCTCCACGTATGACAGTAAGTTGTTTTTGACTAATGATTTGGTGACTTTCTATTCTGTTATTCGGTGTGTAACCTTCAGAGTTAAGGAAACCTGGAGGACACTCTGTTGGAAAGTTTCTTCAGTCAGAACAAAAAAAATATGTCCACCAAAAACTACGTAAAAGGACAGTCAGCTGGTTGTGACGGGATGCAAACACTGAGAGCATAATGAGAGCATTAGAAAAGAAAATGAGACCACAAACATTAAAATTTAATAGAACTGAATTTGTTTATGAAGATTCAAGCCCTTTTTACAAGACACACTGTGCCGGTAAATACGCATAATATTAACGGTGTATCTTCTATACGCGCCATGCCGGCACGGCGTTGTGCAAATTTTGTGGTATTCGTTCCGCCTCGCTCTGTAGTTGTTGTGGTTGTTATGTGTTCAGAAAAATTGGTACTATTTTGTATGCACCATGAACAATGTATTCCTCTGTGGTAAATTCATTTCAAAAGTAGATATGTTCCACTAACTACGTTACTCAGCTTTATAGGTAAGTTATATAGAAGAATATAGCAAACTCTCGAGGAGGATTAAACGTATCCCTGATGTGCAATGGACGGCAGAGAGGGGGAAATCATTGTATGAAAGACGTTAAACATAGAAAGACACATAAGGAGGATAAATCTGACCCTCTGCATGGATGCTGAACACTAACCCTAACCCTGCTGCTGAGAGGATGTGAGTAATGCCATTTTAAGTGAGGGACTTTATAAAGACACAGAGAAAATGTCAGGAGGTGTTGGACAAACGGACATTTATGATAAACACGAAGGATTGGACAACATGCAGTACAGGCCAAATGTTTGGACACACCTTCTCATTCAGTTTTGTCTTATGTTCAAGACCATTTACATTGGGAGATTCTCACCGAAGGCATCAAAACTATGAATGAACACATGTGGAGTTATGCACTTAACCAAAAAAGGTGAAATAACTGAAAACATGTTTTATAATCTATTTTCTTCCAAATAGCCACCCTTTGCTCTGACTACTGCTTTGCACACTCTTGGCGTTCTCTTGATGAGCTTCAAGAGGCAGTCACCTGAAATGCTTCTCTAACAGTCATGGAGTTGTACTCACTGCAAAAGAAAAATGATGATGCAATGTGGATCACACCAAAGGTGAAAGGGTTGGGTTACGGACGGAGCTGGACACTGGGTCTGTGCTCTCACTGATCTCATATGAAGATTACAGAGGTAAATTTCCCAACCCAAAATTAAAACGCACTACAGTAAAACTGAAAACATGCACAGGTGAGAGAATAACTCCCTTGGGGAAATTAAAAAGTTAAGTGGAACATGAGGACTGTCATGGCGGGCGGCAATCTTTTGACCCACGACATGCAGAATCACCACACAGGAACCGGTAAGTAAGTAAAACGACTTTATTATGTACTGAAGGGCAACGAGGGGAACAGACGGCGGGCAGGCTGGCAGCAAGATTTCAGGATGGAACTCTGAGGAGGGAGACAAAATGAGTATATGGAGGAATGACGGAGAATGATATTGGGAGTGGAGCTTACTGATTGCAGTAGTGGTGAGAACCTCCGGAGGGACTGGTCAGGTCCGGGTGAGCAGGAAAGCTCCAGAAGGCGATGGGACTGTTGGTCCAGAGAGTAGGTAGGAGCAGCGGTTTGGTGGAGGCAGGTGAGCGGCTGAGAGCGAGCGGCCAGGGGAGGAGACGGCGTGATCTGGTGTGCAGGAGTCCAAGCTGGTTATGGAGGTGGTGGAGTGTGAAAGAGAAACCTGGAGCAGAGCAGGGAAGGATTATCAGGGTTTCTTCTGACGACAGAAATCAAGCAGAGCTTCAAATACAGGTTAGTGACTAGGAACTAGAAATTTCACAGGATCAAGACAGGTTAAGGCTAGAGCTACCCAAGATAGAGTAATCATCCGGCGAAGTGAAGTGCCACACTGCTCCTTAAATCCCCTGGGCCGTAATGACTGGATTGGCTGCAGCTGGAGACTCTCAGACTCTCAGACACGCCCACCTGAAAACAATGCTCAGAAAATACAGGTGAAATGCAGGAGGCTCACCACGGACCGTGACAGTAGCCCCCCCTCAACGGGCGCCACCCGGCGGCCGAGCAGAGGAGGAGGAGGCGGAGGAGGAGGCAGCCCGAGAGGCCTCGAAGTCCCTGATGAGATCCGGATCCGTTATGAAGGATCGAGGAACCCAGGAACGATCCTCCGGACCATACCCCTCCCAGTCCACCAGGTACTGGAGGCCCCTGCCTCGGGGACGGACGTCGAGGAGACGGCGGACCAGGTAAACCAGGCCACCGCCGACGAGCCGGGCAGGTGGAGGAGGAGCAGGGGCAGGACACAAAGGACTGGACAGAACAGGTTTCAGCAGGGAGACATGGAACACAGGGTGGACACGCATGGACGGAGGCAGGGCCAGGCGGACAGCGGAGGGACTAATGACGTCAGTGATCGGATACGGACCAATGAACCGCGGAGCCAACTTCTTGCTGGTGTCCCTCAGCCGGATGTCCCTGGTGGAGAGCCAGACCTTCTGCCCAGGGACATACACAGGAGCAGGTCGCCTGTGGCGATCTGCCAGACGGCGGTTGCGGTCAGCTGTCCGTTGAAGGGCCGCCGTGGTCTGAGCCCAGGTGCGCCTGGCATGGCGAATGAACTGGGGGGCTGTGGTAGGAGGGTCCTGACTGGATGGGAACAGAGGGGGCTGGTAACCTAGAACGGTTTCGAATGGGGACAAACCTGTAGATGCAGAGGTGTGAGCGTTGTGTGCGTATTCAACCCAGGGCAGTTGGGAACTCCATCCCGAGGGGTTGGATGAACACACGCATCTTAACATAGCTTCGAGCTCCTGATTCATCCTCTCACATTGTCCGTTCGTCTGAGGATGGAACCCGGAGCTCAGGGCGACACGGGCCCCCAGGTGGTTTGCAAAGTCTTTCCATACACGGGACAGGAACTGAGGACCACGGTCAGATAAGATCTCTGCAGGAATACCATGGAGACGGAAGACATGTTTGATTAGTAGACTGGCAGTTTCGGCAGATGTTGGGAGAGACTTGAGAGGAACCAGGTGACAGGACTTAGAGAATCGATCGACGATAGTGAGAATGACCGAAAAACCATTAGAGGGGGGTAGACCAGTAACAAAATCCAAAGCTATATGAGACCAGGGGCGAGTGGGTACCGGAAGTGGGTTGAGAAGACCAGCTGGGGGTTGATTACTGCATTTGTTTCTGGCACAGATGGAACAGGCACTGATGTATTCACGGACGTCTTTGTACATTGAGGGCCACCAGAAGGTTCTACAGATTAAAGCCAGTGTACGGCCAACCCCAGGATGGATAGAGAATTTAGCTGTGTGGGCCCAATGTATCAGATCACCACGAACCCGGGTAGGGACATATACCTTGTGTGGTGGACCGGTACCTGGATCGGGTTCAGTCTGCTGGGCATCCTGAACTTTCTTTGTGATGTCCCAATCTACAGCGCCCACTATGCAGGGTGGTGGCAGAATAGGGGCTGATTCGGGGTCTTTGTCGGGTGAATACAGTCTGGACAGGGCGTCAGGTTTAGTGTTCTTGGAACCGGGTCTGAAAGAGATGAGAAAGTGGAAACGGGAGAAAAACAGGGACCAGCGGGACTGTCGAGGATTCAATCTGTTAGCCTCCTTTAAATATGCCAAGTTTTTATGGTCGGTCCAGATGATGATAGGGTGTTCCGCTCCCTCCAGCCAGTGTCGCCACTCCTCCAGGGCCAGTTTAATGGCCAACAGTTCCCGATCCCCGACATCGTAGTTCTTCTCAGCTGGGGAGAGGCGGCGAGAGAAGAAAGCGCATGGGTGGAGACGGTGATCTGAGGGGGAAACCTGTGACAGCACAGCACCAACACCAGAGTCAGAAGCGTCAACCTCCAGGGTGAACTGGGCAGAAGTGTCAGGACGGGTCAGAATAGGTGCTTGCGTGAATTTGTCTTTTAGGGCTTGGAAGGATTCTTCAGCAGAGGGGGACCAAATAAAGGGTTTATTAATGGATGTGAGCTGAGTGAGTGGGGCGGCAGTCTGGCTGTAGTTTTTAATGAAAGGACGGTAAAAATTTGCAAAATCTAAGAAGCGTTGAAGCTGCTTGCGTGTGGTGGGAGTAGGCCAGGAGAGAACTGACTTGATCTTTTCCTGATCCGTCTTCAACCGCCCGCTCTCAAGGATGAAGCCGAGGAACTTAACTGAGGGTACGTGGAACTCGCATTTCTCTGCCTTAACATAGAGCCGGTTCTCCAGTAGGCGTTGAAGTACACATCTGACATGTTGTCGGTGTTCAGCAGGGGATCTGGAGAAAATAAGAATGTCATCCAAATAGACTGTGACAAACTGGTTGAGGTAGTCGCCAAGAACAGAATTGACCAGGGATTGAAACACTGCGGGGGCATTTGTGAGACCAAAAGGCATGACTAAATACTCAAAATGACCAAGGGGAGTCTTGAACGCCGTTTTCCATTCATCGCCCTCTCTGATTCGGACGAGATGGTAAGCATTGCGTAGGTCGAGTTTTGTGAAAATGGTAGCATCTTGAACAGGTTCGAATGTGGATGACAGTAACGGAAGAGGATATTTGTTTTTTACTGTAATCTGGTTGAGCCCTCTGTAATCAATGCAAGGTCGAAGTGAACCATCCTTCTTAGTTACAAAAAATAATCCTGCTCCTAGTGGTGAAGTGGATGGTCTGATGATACCAGATGCTAGGGATTCGTTAATGTAGGTGGACATGCTGAGCTGTTCGGGTTTGGATAGGTTATACAACCTGCTGGATGGAAGTGTTGCGCCCGGCAGGAGATCGATGGCACAGTCGTAAGGACGGTGAGGAGGTAGAGATGAGGCTCGGTCCTTACTGAACACAAGGGCGAGGTCATGATACTCCTTTGGTACTTCAGACAGGTCGGGAGGAACTGGGGAATCGGCTGTTGGTGCTGAACAGATAGGTGGAGCAGAACGAAGGCAGTCAGTTAGGCAGTGTGAGCTCCAAACAGTAACTCGGGATGTTTTCCAATTTATTTGTGGGTTGTGCTTAACCAGCCAATCATATCCTAAGACTACGGGGGGGTGAGGAGATGGAAAAACAAAAAACGAGATACTTTCCTGGTGGTTGCCTGACACCAGCAAGCTGACTGGCACGGTCTGGTGGGTTATGGTAGTGAAAGAGTTGCCATCCAGGGATGATGCTCGCAGAGGAGTCGGAAGGAGAATAGTGGGAATGTCCAGATCTTGAACGACTGATTGGTCCAGCATGTTACGTTCACATCCAGAGTCTACTAAAGCCTTCAACACACGACTTCTTTGATTACACACCACAGTACAAGGAAGCAAACATCGGGAGTTTGAGCCACCATTACCACCCACCAGTAATCCCGGAATTACTGGTGGGCTTGCCCTTTTACCCGCAAGCCACAATTTGAGATTCTGTGCCCTGATTGACCACAGTAAAAACAAAGATTAGCGGAGAAACGACGTTGCCGCTCCTCCTGACTCAGCTGGGTTCTGCCGATCTGCATAGGCTCGTCTCCTGAGGAAGATGCAACTGGTGGCTGAGGGGTTCTGGTTTGAGTTAGCGGTGGAAATGACATTCTAGAGCCCTTAGAACGCTCCTTGAGACGCTTTTCAATCTTTATGGCAGAGGTAATAAGGGTTTCGAGGTCAGGAGGTTCCTGGCATAACGCCAACTGATCCTGGAGGCGATCATTTAACCCCTGGGTAAATGCTCCCAGTAACGAACCACTATCGAGGGAGGAAGTTGCTGCCAGCGTGCGAAATGCTATGGCGAAATCTGCTACTGTTTGATTTCCCTGGCGGAGATTCCACACTTTTTTGGCTACCTCAGCTGGGGTCTCTGAGTGATCGAACGTTTGCTTGAATTCAGCTAGGAAATGTGAAAGTGGACCACGCAGAAAACTAACGTCATGGCTCCCGGCTTCAGCCCAATCTAAAGCCTTACCCCGGAGTAAACCGATAATATAGGAAATCTTAACTGAATCTAACATGAAAGCTTCAGGAGATCTTTCAAAAGCCAACTGGCAATTAAACAGAAAACCACGGCATTTGCCGAACTCACCGGAATAGATGTCTGAAGGAGGCGAGTTGGGTATCCGGAAGTTTACAGTAGGGGGCGGAACCGGAAATACGGATGGAGGAGAAACGGGAGGCTGAGCAGAAGGTTCCGAGGGAGTTAAGCGTGTAGTGAGATTACGTAACATTGTGTCCATCTGGAGTATTCGTCGGTGAGAGTCGGAGACTTGCTCCAGTAAACCATGGATGGCGTGTTCATGGCGTGTGAGAACCTCAGAAACAGCGAGCGGAGCACTAGTGGACGGGTTGGATTCTGCAATGGGATCATTGTTATGGCCGGATGATTCTGTCATGGCGGGCGGCAATCTTTTGACCCACGACATGCAGAATCACCACACAGGAACCGGTAAGTAAGTAAAACAACTTTATTATGTACTGAAGGGCAACGAGGGGAACAGACGGCGGGCAGGCTGGCAGCAAGATTTCAGGATGGAACTCTGAGGAGGGAGACAAAATGAGTATATGGAGGAATGACGGAGAGTGATATTGGGAGTGGAGCTTACTGATTGCAGTTGTGGTGAGAACCTCCGGAGGGACTGATCAGGTCCGGGTGAGCAGGAAAGCTCCAGAAGGTGATGGGACTGTTGGTCCAGAGAGTAGGTAGGAGCAGCGGTTTGGTGGAGGCAGGTGAGCGGCTGAGAGCGAGCGGCCAGGGGAGGAGACGGCGTGATCTGGTGTGCAGGAGTCCAAGCTGGTTATGGAGGTGGTGGAGTGTGAAAGAGAAACCTGGAGCAGAGCAGGGGAGGATTATCAGGGTTTCTTCTGACGACAGAAATCAAGCAGAGCTTCAAATACAGGTTAGTGACTAGGAACTAGAAATTTCACAGGATCAAGACAGGTTAAGGCTAGAACTACCCAAGATAGAGTAATCATCCGGCGAAGTGAAGTGCCACACTGCTCCTTAAATCCCCTGGGCCGTAATGACTGGATTGGCTGCAGCTGGAGACTCTCAGACACGCCCACCTGAAAACAATGCTCAGAAAATACAGGTGAAATGCAGGAGGCTCACCACGGACCGTGACAAGGACAGTAAATGCAACTTGGAACTTTATGTTCTGAAAAATGGAGGTGTGCCATTATTTGGCTGTGACTGGTCAAGCATATCCGTCTAATCTGGAAAGAAATTAAAACAATTAAACTGGCACAAGGACTGGAGACACACTCTGTAAATGACAAACCAAAACTAAATCTGGATAAACAGGCTCAGGTGTTCAAAGACGGAATTGGCACTTTAAAAAATAATAAGGCACAGATCATGGTGGAGGACAATGCAAAGCCAAGTTCCCACTAAGCACAAGTACTTTATGCCGTAAGCCCCAAATTCAATGTCAAACTGCACAGTTAGAGAAACAAGCACTACTCACCAAAGTGGAATGGTTGGACTGGGCTACACTGATTACCAGTAAGCAAGAAAGCTAGTGACAGTGTACGCATTTGTGGTGATTTCAAATTTTCAGTAAACCCAGTCCTTCGTGTTGATCAGTACCCACTCCCTTGCATCGAAGGCATATTCACAGTTGCTGGTGATGAGATTTTCCAAACTCGACCTTGCCCAGGCATATCTCCAGATGGAAGTAGAGAAATCAACCAGGAAATGTCTGGTTATAAATAACCACAAAGGTCTATATCGGTACAACAGACTGGTTTTTGGCATCACCAGTGTTCCAGCAGTGTGGCAACGTGCCATGGCCCAGGTTCTACAGGAACGCAATGTTTCCTGGATGACATCATCGTCACTGGTGTTGATGAGGAGACCCACTTGGCTAATCTAACCCTAACAGTAGATGCAGCTGAATACAATTATGCACAGATAAAGAGAGAAGCACTCAGTTTGGTGTGGGGAGTGAAGAAGTTTAACCAGTACTTGTATGGAAGGCACTTCACCATGATCACAGAACACCGACCACTGGTGTCCATTCTTTATCCAGAAAAAGGCACTCCAACCATGGCTGCGGCTCGGGTACAGCTCTAGGCTTTGTTTCTGGGTGCACACACGTACATTATTGAATTTAAAGGGACAAAGTTACATGGAAATGCTGACGGACTGTCACACATTCTGCAAAGCATTGAGGAAACAGCTGATTCAGCAACTGTGTTTCAAATTGCACAAATGGAACCTCTGCCTGTCACTAATGCTCAGGTGTAAAGGGAAACGGGCCGCGACACAATTTTGTCTAAAGCCTACGATTTTACTGTGAATGGCTGGCCATCGAGCAGCGACAATCAGTTTTCTGCATACTCCACTCGCAAGGAGCAACAAGGCTGTCTCATGTGGGGTAAACGTGTCATCCTGCCACCCACACCACGTGCACAGGTGCGGTTGCGCTACATGATGTCACTTAACATTCATGGACTCACCCATCTTGACTCATGACAGGGAAGGCTGTTGTTGGTTTAGCATCCAGGAAATAGCAGAGAACGTTTTGACTGGTGGAAGCTAACTGTTAGCGTTAGCAACTCTACCACACAGCAGAACTCCTCTAGACTTGTGTTATAGGTGGAAATGAAGCATCAGCAATGCAGAACAAACAGAGTGGTGGTAGAGTCGTGTTGCTGTTACTATGGCAAGCCAAATGAGCATTTATTCTGATATCAGGATATCAGCCAGAATTGTCATGAACATGTAAGCCATTTCTGTCCACTAGTTAACTAGTTAGCCATGTTTGTGTCAATTAGTTAAATAGTGACAACCTAAATGTCAACTAGTTAACTAGTAAGGCCTAAATTCTCTCTAGTTAACTAGTTAAAATGTTTCATATCTTACTAGTTAACTAGTATTGCTCAGTGTGTTCACTAGTTAACTAGTGGACAGATCAATGTCCACTAGTTAACTAGTTAAAACACATTTAGTTTTTACTAGTCAACTAGTAAGGTACAAAAACTCGTACTAGCTGACTACTGAATGTAAAAATCCCACTTGTTAACTTTGCCCAATTTGGCCAGCCGCTTGAGCATTAATTCTGATATCTTGTCAACAGGTCAACTAGTTAACTAGTGAGGGTCAAACTGTACACGCTAGTTAACTAGTGAACACATTTTGACCTTCACTAGTTAACTAGTTGACACAAAAATGGCTCATTAGTTAACTAGTAAAGGCCAAAATGCATACCAGTCAGCTAGTTGAAGGTATTTGTGTCTCACTAGTTAACTAGTCAGGGTCAAAATGAGCCCACCAGTTAACTAGTGGGAGACGGAAATGTTCACTAGTTAACTAGTGAACACATTTTGGCTTCACTAGTTAACTAGGTGACACAAAATGGCTCACTAGTTAACTAGTAAAGGCCAAAATGCATACCAGTCAGCTAGTTGAAGGTTTTTGTGTCTCACTAGTTAACTAGTGATGGCCAAAATGTGCACACCAGTTAACTAGTGACAGAAGAAATGCCCACTAGTTGACTAGTGAACACATTTTGGCTTCCTAGTTAACTAGGTGACACAAAAATGGCTCACTAGTTAACTAGTAAGGGCTAAAATGCATACCAGTCAGCTAGTTGAAGGTTTTTGTGTCTCACTAGTTAACTAGTGACAGTTCAAAGTGTCCACATGTTCACTAGTGAAGGCAAAACTCCTAACTAGTTAAGTAGTTGGAGTAGGGCAGTGCCACTAGTTAACTAGTGAACCATTAATGACTCACTAGCTAGGTAGTTGATGGCAGCAGGCTCACTAGTTACCTAGTTGATGCATCCATTGTCCAAACTAGTTAACTAGTGAGGACATAAATGTATACTAGTAAACTAGTTCAAGCCTACATTCACACTAGCTAGCTAGTTGCACAGAATTCTAATTAGGAGGCAGAGAATTTCTCAAATTGAGGCTTTCTATTGGCTCACTATGTTAAAATAAAATATGACAACCAATCACAGTGCGGAATTTTGCAAAATCCCACCCCAAACATTTGCATGCGGCACACAAGTTAACATGCTTGCCAGAGGAACCTCAGCTAGTAAACTAGTAGTGGCTTCAGTGTGACACTTACATGTAAACTTGTGAAGGCGGAACTGCTCACTAGTTAACTAGAGAGGGTACAAATGTCCACTAGTTAACTAGTGAGGTGCAAAATAAGTGTCACTAGTTCACTAGTGGGCCCCAAAACGCCCACAAGTTAACTAGTAGGGTGTGGATATGCTCACTAGTTAACTAGTGAGGTGCAGATTTGCTCACTAGTTAACTAGTGCACCCTTAAGCGCCCACTAGTTAACTAGTAAGGTGCAAAAAAGCATCACTAGTTAACTAGTAAGGTGCAGATATGCTCACTAGTTAACTAGTGGGCCCCAAAACGCCAACTAGTTAACTAGTAGGGTGCGGATTTGCTCACTAGTTAACTAGTGAGGCGCAGATATGCTCACTAGTTAACTAGTGACGTGCGGATTTGCTTACTAGTTAACTAGTGAGGCGCAGATATGCTCACTAGTTAACTAGTGAGGTGCGGATTTGCTCACTAGTTAACTAGTGAGGTGCAGATTTGCTCACTAGTTAACTAGTGAGGTGCGGATTTGCTCACTAGTTAACTAGTGAGGTGCAGATATGCTCACTAGTTAACTAGTGAGCATATCTGCACCTCACTAGTACCTCACTAGTTAACTAGTGAGCATATCTGCACCTCACTAGTTAACTAGTGAGGTGCGGATTTGCTCACTAGTTAACTACAGGTGCTGGCCAGTAAATTAGAATATCATCAAAAGGTTGAAAATATTTCAGTAATTCCATTCAAAACGTGAAACTTGTACATTATATTCATGCAATGCACACAGACCAATGTATTTCCGATGTTTATTACGTTTAATTTTGATATTTATAGGTGACAACCAATGAAAACATCAAATCTGGTATCTCAGAAAATTAGAATATTCTAAAGGCCAATGAAAAAATGTTTGTTTCTCTAATGTTGGCCAACTGAAAAGAATGAACATGAAAAGAATGTGCATGTATAGCACTCAATACTTAGTCGGGGCTCCTTTTGCCTCAATAACTGCAGTAATGCGGCGTGGCATGGACTCGATCAGTCTGTGGCACTGCTCAGGTGTTATGAGAGCCCAGGTTGCTCTGATAGTCGTCTTCAGCTCCTCTGCATTGTTGGGTCTAGCGTATTGCATCCTCCGCTTCACAATACCCCATAGATTTTCTATGGGGTTAAGGTCAGGCGAGTTTGCTGGCCAATCAAGGACAGGGATACCATGGTCCTTGAACCAGGTGCTGGTGGTTTTGGCACTGTGTGCAGGTGCCAAGTCCTGTTGAAAGGTGAAGTCTGCATCCCCATAAAGTTGGTCAGCAGCAGGAAGCATGAAGTGCTCTAAAACTTCCTGGTAGACGGCTGCATTGACCCTGGACCTCAGGAAACAGAGTGGGCCAACACCGGCAGATGACATGGCACCCCACACCATCACTGACGGTGGAAACTTTACACTGGACCTCATGAAACGTGGATTCTGTGCTTCTCCGCTCTTCCTCCAGACTCTGGGTCCTTGATTTCCAAAGGAAATGCAGAACTTGCTTTCATCAGAAAACATAACTTTGGACCACTCAGCATCAGTCCAGTCCTTTTTGTCCTTGGCCCAGGCGAGACGCTTCTTGCGCTGTTTCATGTTCAAGAGTGGCTTGACACACGGAATGCGACACCTGAATCCCATGTCTTTCATGAGTCTCCTCGTGGTGGTTCTTGAAGCGCTGACTCCAGCTGCAGTCCACTCTTTGTGGATCTCCCCCACATTTTTGAATGGGTTCGTCGTCACAATTCTCTGCAGGGTGCGGTTATCCCTAGAGCTTGTACACTTTTTTCTACCACATTTTTTCCGTCCCTTCGCCTGTCTGTTAATGTGCTTGGACACAGAGCTCTGCGAACAGCCAGCTTCTTTAGCAATCACCTTTTGTGTCTTGCCCTCCTTGTGCAAGGTGTCAATGATTGTCTTTTGGACAGCTGTTAAGTCAGAAGTCTTCCCCATGATTGTGGTGCCTTCAAAACAAGACTGAGGGACCTTTTAAAGGCCTTTGCAGGCGTTTTGAGTAAATCAGCTGATTAGAGTGGCAGCAGGTGTCTTCTATATTCAGCCTTTTCAGAATATTCTAATTTTTTGAGATACCAAATTTGGAGTTTTCATTAGTTGTCACTTATGAATATCAAATTTAAATGTAATGAACATTGGAAATACATTGGTCTGTGTGCATTGCATGAATATAATGTACAAGTTTCACGTTTTGAATGGAATTACTGAAATATTTTCAACCTTTTGATGATATTCTAATTTACTGGCCAGCACCTGTAGTTGCATCTAAAAACACATACAAGCTGACCATTTTTGTCCACTAGTTAACTAGTGGAACAATTGAAATTTCACCAGTTTACATGTGTGGCAGTGCAGCAGCTCACTAGTTAACTAGTGCCTGAAACACAAATTATGCATATTCTAATGAGAAGGCGGGCAGAAGACTCCTGTTGGGTATAAGAATCCCACCCAGTCTAAAACGTATGTGCTGTGGCCTCACAATCACATACTGATGGGTGTCCCTGAGCGCCAAGGCTTGCACTCATTAGTCATGGTTTGACACCTACTGGTTGGTCGTTGCGGCGGGTTCGAATCCCGCAGATGGCATTCCGCAATTGCTGTAACATTATTTATTTTCTCTTTGTGTTGTAATGTTCAAAGTTTTATTGTTTTACTGCTTTTATTCCCCCCTCCCAAATCAAGTAAAGCACCTCGTTTGGTGTCGTGTAAGGGAGATCAGTTGGCGAGTTCAAGTCCCATTGAGGAGAATTGGAATTTAGTGTGCCAGTAATTTTATTGTAGTTCATTTTTGTTTGGTATTGAAAGTTTGGTATTGAAAAAGGCTATATTAAAAATAATTATATATATATATATATATATATATATATATATATATATATATATATATATATATATATATATATATATCCATCCATCCATCCATCCATCTTCCCAAGAAATAGATCAAATGACACTGAGAAAAAACTGTGGTTATTTTGGAGAGGGTGCTGGCTGCAAAACCACAAAGGCGGAGCTGCACCCCGCCCATTCACGCAAACTCAGCCTAGCCCACTGACTTCCGTTTTTGTTTTCAACTTTATCGCAAACTGACCTGACCCATATGAATTACGGCTGTTACTAGTTTACAGTCGTTAATGCTATGTTCTATACTCCAATTAAACAAGATAAATATAACTTGCTACATGACAAAGACTGAATATATCTCGAAATGAAAAGGTTTCTTTTAGCGAATATCTGCCTACAGCTGGTCGAATAAAAGTGGTGTACAACAGCACTTCAGTCTATTGAATGGCCTCTGGTAGTCTAGTGGTAAAATCGTCTGAGTTGGTTTTTGCTTTCCCCTCAGCTGATGCTGGTTCGATTCTCGGTGGGGTCATCAGCAATCTATTTAGCCACATTCAATTTGTTTATATTTTAGTTGTAATGTTTCTTTTCAGCAAAATATTTATGTCGCTAAAAGTTCTTTGAATTTGGTCGTTCCTAAACAGCATTTTAGTTTAAACTCTGCTCACAAATGGACTCACACTGGCTAAATAAACGAATAAATAAATAAATAAACACATTATATGTTAAACGGTATACCAGTAAATTGTTGTAAACATAGTACTGGCAAGTGTAGCTAGAAATGAAGAAAAGAGGTTGTAAACTACCTAAAACTTACACTACTGGGAGGCGAAACAGCATGTCAACCTGACTCCATAACCACTACACCACCACATCTGTTATAAATCAAGTGGCGTTACATGTAATTGTGCTGCCCAGTGTGTCTCTGAGATGGGATGTATGGTTTATTGGCGGTGTCTCAGTAGAAGTCATTTCAGAAATAATTTGTCAGAAAATTCACAGAATATCCAGATTTGAGAACCAAGACCAGACCCGCTTCGGGGGAGGAGACCAAATTGAAGCTGAGATGGGAGGAAAATGCATGAATGAGGCTAAAAATGGCTTTGGCGTGTTTCTTATGAGGAAATGACAATATAACATGATTAAAAGTTCCAAAAGTTAGATTTTTAATTATATGGAACCTTTACAAAAACTGTTCAATTAACTTCTCAACTCCGTCCTCAATCTCGCATTTTTTAGCTACAACACCCTCTTTGGTTCCAGAATGCTATCAAGTCTGACAACTGGAAGGAATTAGACTGACTCTAATGGAATGGGCGGGGCTGATTCTGGAATGGGCGGGGCTGACTCTGGTGCAGCTCCACCTTCTGGTGCAGCTCCGCCTTTGTGGTTCTGCAGCAAGCACCACTTGTTATTTTGAGCTAGTACCAGAAGACAGTGTAACCTTTTTTAGTTCTCTCCAGTCAAAACAAAACTTTAGACTTTTTTCTTTTTTAAATTTAACAGGGAACAGCAATCAATTGAACAGGGAACTGCAACCAGTAGTCACACAACAAAATAAAATCACACAAACAAAATAAAGTTACTCTCCTTTTTTTCTTGGTGTCTGAAAAGGGCAGGGAAAACCATCAGACTCCAGTCACCCATCGAATGGACTCTTCACCCTCCTGCCCTCTGGGAAGCGCTACAGGAGCCTATGGACTAAGACTACCAGGTCCCGAAACAGTTTCTTCCCCACAGCTGTCAGACTCCTAAACTCTGCCTGCTGACATAACACCCCAAACCAGCAGCACCCTACATAAACTCTGTAGAAACAAGAAAGCCCTGCAAATCGATGCAGAGCGTCGCGGGATATGCCTGACTGGTCATATATATTACCTCTCATGACACTGACCTCTGACCCTATGAACTTGTGTATGTGATGAGTTTATTTACCTTTGATAGGGAGTTATGACCTCTGATTTTGTCAAAATCCTTCAACTCGTTCAGGAGATATTGCACACAAAAGCCAAATTTTCATATATACGGCCTCACACAACCTTGACCTTTGACCCTATGAGGTTTTGTACCTCATGAGTTTATTTACCTTAGATAGGGAGTTCTCACCTGCGATTTGGTCAAAGTATTTCAACCTGTTCAGAAGATATTGCACACAAAAACCAATTTTCATATATACGGCCTCACACGACCTTTACCTTTGACCCTATGAGGTTGTGACCTGATCAGTTTATCTACCTTTGATAGGGAGCTATCACCTCTGATTTGGTCAAAATCATTCAACCCGTTCAGGCAATTTTTGATATATATATGACCTCACACAACCTTGACCTTTGACCCTATGACATTGTGTTCCTAATCAGTTCATGTACCCTTCATAGTAATAAAATACACAGGCGAGGGTCCGACTCTCTGGAGGACGCCATGTTGGATTCTATGTTTATTTAGCTGTATTTATGGTTTTGCTGGTGGTTTTTGACTCCTTTGAAAACTGTGCAACAACACTCTTCTTCTTCCTTTTCTCGTGTGTTATTTGGCGGATGGCACTCAACATAAAAAGATGCATTTCTCAAACAATTAATGTATTGGAGCGTGAACCTGAGTCATTAATCTCATATCCTAATTTGAGAGTTACAGCTAGAGTCCAGAGGGTTTTGTTGGCTTTATGAGCATTAGTTAGTAAGGTCCTCACTTGAACAAAAAATACAGCTTGTTTGCAGTGACTTTGGTATTTACTACCCCCTATTGCCAGAAATCTACACACTTTCCCTTTAAGCGCGTTGTCTCTTTAAGACTGGTCCTGGGTGACATTGGAGTTTACAGCGAGGCCGTAGAAATTCTCTGTCTGGATATTTATTGTGGAGATTAATGGACTAAAATGGGTTGCTGCACCGTGACTGTCTTCTCCTTTTTTTGGAGAGTAAAAACTATATTTTGGTTTTTAAATGCTGCCGCTGCACCGTATTAAGAAATCATATTACTGGTTGGTTCGAAATGGGTTGAAATGTTCACATTTCTTCTTTGCTTTACATGCTGATCACTAAAGCGTGCTTTAATTAATATTGCGTTTTCGTAAAACGTAAGAGCAAACAAGGGGGATTTTAATTGACAAAAATAATAAAATCAGCACATTTCCAAGCCAACTGCGGTTAACATTGGCACGTCGGCTTGAAAAATATCTCCTTTTTGCCGTAAATAACACACATTTCATAGCTGTTGTGGGTTATGTATGTGTTCATCAGTGCTTGAGAACTGTAACTTTGGGGAGCGGGTCGTAATTGTGGGCTTTTAATGCGGTGCTGTCTGTGGCGAGGTGTTGGTAGGGTCTGATCGGAGCTGCAGCCAGAGCGTTTCTCCCGACCAGCGGCTGCTGGGAGCTGGTCCACGGTGAAGCAGCCCACGCAGCCGAACGAGGGCTTCCCGGCTAAGAGCTGACCGCAGCGGCCCCGACGACCGCGGGCCAGCGACCCGAGAAATAACATGGGGAGTCCTGCTGCTGCCTGCTGTTGTTTGTTTTCCGTAGTAAATACCTGAATATGCAGAGACTCAACAGGTCATTCAGTTGTGTGGTATCATTCAGATGATCAAATGAAATGTTGCAACATTAATATCAGTTTACCTGATCTTGATCAATAATCACATTGATGAATTGGTGCATGAATAACTACAGACCCTGCTTCCTGCAGCAGCTTTTTCTGCTCTAGATTTATGATCTGCTATTTGTATATTTCAAGGAAAAAGACGGAAATGGCATTAATTATTTAGATTTATTTGTGGATTTTTTTGTCGATGTTAACCCTGTTGTGTCTCAGTTCATGAAGCTGTTTTCAATGTTTCCCGCGATGCGAGCAGCTGATTGTGCAGCAGATGGCCGCGGACATGATCAATTTCGAAGTGCTAGTTCTGGATCAAGAGAAAGCCTGCTGTGCTGTGCCGATGATTTTATTTTGCGAGGATGGATTGAGGAAGGGGGACACACATGCTTAAATATCGACTGTCGGCAATAATCAGATTCATACTCATAAAATACTTGTTTACATGTTTGTGTGTGTGTGTGTGTGTGTGTGTGTGTGTGTGTGTGTGTGTGTGTGTGTGTGTGTGTGTGTGTGTGTGTGTGTGTGTGTGTGTGTGTAACTCTGCCCACTAATCCGTTACGTATTTTGTTTCTTGTTGACATAAATACAAAAATTATGTAAAAGAAAAGAAGTGAAATAATGTACAAAACTAAAGTGTATGATCCAGTATCGAACCCGCGACCTTCACCATTGCAGGCAAACGCATTAGTCACTAGACCACCAGCACTAGGTGCTACATCTCCTCGCAAATTCATATCTTTAAAACACTATGAGTGCTGGCAGGCTTTACAGCAACGTATGTAAAATAGAGCCTTTTTTATTATTATAAACTTGTCGCTTCCATACAAATGTGAAACAATATATCTGACGGAGATTTCTGCGGAGTTTCTGCACTTTCCTGTCAACAGAAACAGACATGCTGTCTGCCGCTGCCTTCCGCCTCCAGGCTTTTTCAGACTAATAACTGAAAACTAAAGACTGCACACGTTAACTGAACAAAGATTACAGCAATACACCACAACTTTCTCGCTACAAATATCGTCAAAACATATTTATGTGCTCAAACGATCTTAGTTTATCAAATTTTCTCTTAGAACAGCCTGAACAGAGTCCACCATACTTTCTCTGTTTCTCAGTCCTACATGGACCAATCACATTGCTGTTCTGCATTTCTTCATTTGCATGTAAAGGCCGGATTTGCTCACTAGCTAACTAGTGAGCAGTACAGCGGTCGAACTAGTTAACATGTTACACAGAATGCCAGCCAAGTGTGTATTTATTCAAATTCCACAAATTTACTAGTTTTAGGGGCATTTTTCTGCAGCTAGTTAACTAGTGACAGTGTTTTGTGTTCACTACTTAACATGTAAGGCTCAGTTTGCCCTCTATAAGCTAGTGAGAAAAAATTATAATGCAGATATGCTCACTAGTTAACTAGTGAGTGCTTCCTGTCCCATTACAAGTGAACTAGAAAGGCCAAATATGTCAACTAGTTAACTAGTGAAGGTAAATTTGTCACTAGTTAACTAGTAAGAACACATTTTTACATAACAAGTAAACTAGATTGCTCCAAAAACAGCAACTAGTGTGCGTCTTGTGCGCACTAGTTAACTAGTGAGCATATCTGCACCTCACTAGTTAACTAGTGAGCATATCTGCACCTCACTAGTTAACTAGTGAGCAAATCCGCACTTCACTAGTTAACTAGTGAGCAAATCCGCGCCTCACTAGTTAGCTAGTAAGCAAATCCGCACTTCACTAGTTAACTAGTGAGCATATCTGTGCCTCACTAGTTAACTAGTGAGCAAATCCGCACCCTACTAGTTAACTAGTTGGCGTTTTGGGGCCCACTAGTTAACTAGTGAGCATATCTGCACTTTACAAGTTAACTAGTGATGCTTTTTTGCACCTTACTAGTTAACTAGTGGGTGCTTTAGGGCACACTAGTTAACTAGTGAGCAAATCTGCACCTCACTAGTTAACTAGTGAGCAAATCCGCACATCACTAGTTAACTAGTGAGCATATCTGTGCCTCACTAGTTAACTAGTGAGCAAATCCGCACCCTACTAGTTAACTTGTTGACATTTTGGGGCCCACTAGTTAACTAGTGAGCATATCTGCACTTTACAAGTTAACTAGTGATGCTTTTTTGCACCTTACTAGTTAACTAGTGGGCGCTTTAGGGTGCACTGGTTAACTAGTGAGCAAATCTGCACCTCACTAGTTAACTAGTGAGCATATCCGCACCTTACTAGTTAACTTGTGGGCGATTTGGGGCCCACTAGTGAACTAGTGACACTTATTTTTCACCTCACTAGTTAACTAGTGGACATTTGTACCCTCTCTAGTTAACTAGTGAGCAGTTCTGCCTTCACAAGTTTACATGTAAGTGTCACACTGAAGCCACTACTAGTTCACTAGCTGAGGTTCCTCTGGCCAGCATGTTAACTTGTGTGCCGCATGCAAATGTTTGGGGTGGGATTTTACGAAATTCCGCACTGTGATTGGTTGTCATATTTTATTTTGACACAGGGAGCCAATAGAGAGTCTTAATTTGAGAAATTCTCCGCCTCCTAATTAGAATTCTGCGCAACTAGCTAGCTAGTGTGAATGTAGACTTGAACTAGTTTACTAGTATACATTTATGTCCTCACTAGTTAACTAGTTTGGACAATGGATGCATCAACTAGGTAACTAGTGAGCCTGCTGCCATCAACTAGCTAGCTAGTGAGCCATTAATGGTTCACTAGTTAACTAGTGGCACTGACCTACTCCAACTAGTTAACTAGTTAGGAGTTAAGCCTTCACTAGTTAACTAGTGTGCACATTTTGGCCATCAATAGTTAACTAGTGAGACACAAAAAACCTTCAACTAGCTGACTGGTATGCACTTTGGCCTTTACTAGTTAACTAGTGAGCCATTTATGTGACAACTAGTTAATTAGTGAAGCCAAAATGTGTTCACTAGTTAACTAGTGCACATTTATGTCTACCACAAGTTAACTAGTGTGCACATTTTGGCCATCACTAGTTAACTAGTGAGACACAAAAACCTTCAACTAGCTGACTGGTATGCATTTTGGTCTTTACTAGTTAACTAGTGAGCCATTTATGTGTCAACTAGTTAACTAGTGAAGCCAAAATATGTTCACTAGTTAACTAGTGCGCATTTATGTCTACCACAAGTTAACTAGTGTGCACATTTTGACCCTCACTAGTTAACTAGTGAGACAAATACCTTCAAGTAGCTGACTGCTATGCATTTCTGCTTTTACTAGTTAACTAGTGAGCAGTTTTTGTGTCAACTAGTTAACTACTGAAGCCTAAATGTGTTCACTAGTTAACTAGTGCGCATTTCTGCTGTCACTAGTTAACTAGTGGGCACATTTTCACCCTCGATATTTAACTAGTTGACACAAACATGTCTAACTAGTTAACTAGTGGACAGAAATGGCTTACATGTTCATGACAATTCTGGCTGATATCCTGATATCAGAATAAATGCTCATTTTGCTTGCCATAGTTATCCAATCAGAGGAGAGATGTTCAGATATCAGGAAGTAAGACTCAAATCCTGTCGTCTGAAGCTACTTTCTCCTCTGGATGAGGCACATCTGAGCTTTGTTTACAAAGGTGGCTAAAAGGCTGGAAAAGACAGGATAGTCCTTAGAAGGAGTGTTGTAGTTGCTGCAGGAGAACCCTGGACACCCTTGTGTGAATAGATGAAGATCTACTACATCATGAAGGAAGAGAGTTTTTTTACTGTTTATTTTTTATAAAAGCTATTGATATGTTTTGTGTTTGTACATGTATAAATATTAGTGTGCATATATTTACAATTTGCTATCAATAAATCTGTTCTATTTGGATTCAACAATGTAATTCAAATTTTCCCAAAGAAATTTAAATCTGTTGCATTTGATTGACTTGATCCTTTTAGTCACATAATAATTATTAAAAATATATTATTATTCAAGAGAAAAAGTCAAATGGTGCCAAATTGTGTCTGGAGTGCCTGCATAGAAATCTCCGAACACACAGACTCAAACTTTGTCCAGCTAATGTCAGGATGTAGAAGTATAAGTTCAGCAGCTGTCAGGAAAGTGCACATGTTACATGTTACATGTGTTATGTGCCTGGGACCAAGGTGAGAGTGAAGTGTGTGATCTAAAACACAACATCAAAAGGGACAGCAACAACCACAGGAGCGTTGCTTGTCACCTTTCGTTTGAGGAAAGACACGGAGTCCGCTGCAGAGATAGATTGGGTGGAAGGCCCCCCAGAAACTAAACATGTTTCTATCCCCATTGTAATCAGATTACCACTCAATGAAACTGTGTCTGTTCCAAATTACTTAATAACTACAAAGAATGTGGCAGCACCTTTTTAGATGCACCACTCGTGTGAAGCCAATAGAGATGTGTCGGTCGCAAACGAACCGGCTCTAAGAGCCGGCTCTGTGAAGTGAACGATGGGAGCCGGCTCGTCATTGGGAGTTGTGCTGTACCCCCCCCCCCCCCCCCCACACACACACACACACACACACCTTGGTGAAAGCTACAGGCGATTGGTCAACATGTGTGACTGCGTGTCCAGACTGTCCACACACAGAGCAGCAGGGGCGGGGAAGAGGGAGGATCAGACTCACACACACAGCAGAGCACAGGTGGGCGGTGGGAGACGAGAGGGAATGAGGAGGAGGGAAAAGGCGAGCGAGAGGAGAGTGCGACTTAGACGGTGAGAAAATGAGCGACAGCAGTCGGAAAGTTGAGATTTCTTAAAGTGTTCAGTTAATAAATCCATATAAATGACAAATATTTGTTATATTGCATTTTTTTACATTAGTAAATCATTTTACTTGTTTAGTATTAGTTTTGGTGATAAATGTACTCTACGCAACAGAAAATCTGAGGAGACACTTGGGAGCCGAAAGAACCGGCTCTCTAAAAAGAGCCGGAATTCCCATCACTAGAAGCCAAAAAGTGCTCTGGGGGTGTTTTGCATGAGGAAATAACAATGTGATGTCATCAAACGCTCCAAAAGGTGTATTTTGCATTATATAGTCCCTAAAATGTTCTTTTGTCATTCAGATTGAATATTTGTCCCTCTGTGAGTTTTTGTGTTTTAGCCAGCTTGTCTCACTTGTTTTAAATGTAAATAAATGTTCTGCAGAACAAACTTTCAAGTCTAATGGTATTTTTCTTTCTTTCAGAGAGTTTCCGAAAGGAAAGCTTTGTGAGTTTTTCTTTGAAGCAAGTATCAAGAAACCAAGTGAGTAGCATCCATCAATGTGCTTGGTGAAAGATTAAGTTTGTCTGTGTTTTTGTTGTTTATGTGTCTTTAAACCTTCTTGTTTGTGTTTTTTTCCAGGAGGTGCAGCTGACAGGCTTCAAGCCATCAGGTAGCTTCAGTTCATGCTGGTGATCTAGGGGTTTCAGCAGCAAGTGAACAAGATTGTGATTCAAGAATTAAATGTGATGTTGCATTAAGGCTTGTGTAAAACATGCATGACATGAGCACAAGAGAACCAAGCTGCTTCAAGCACGAAGAACTCAGAAATTACTAACCCCCCCCCCACACACACACACACACACGCGCGCGCGCGCGCGCACACACACACACACACACACACACACAACAGGATGTGGTCAAGAAGCAATCGTCAAGGCTTTGTTTAGATTTACCATGAAATCCTGTTAATGTGGAACCTTTCCTGATTTCTGCTGGACGACAAAATCTCATCATTGTTCAAGAAAGTTTATGATGAGAAAGCTGATGATGACTGAAGAGATATTTATTTAATGCAAGCATATAAAAAACGCCAAACATTTCTCGGACTCCTTTCCTCTGACCTGTTGATGATGTCACAGGGTATCTGACATGCAGTCAGCTGGTCTCTGATCTCATCAGGGAGCTTTGATGTGTTGAGACATTTATGTCGTGACATGACACTTTTTTTTGGTCCAGAATTTTAACTTAAATCAGTGTTATGAAAAAAATGATTCTGGCTTCATCTGTTTGCCGTGCTCTGTCCTCGGATGGCTGCTGAGTGCGTCAGCATGAAACGGCTGCACAGAGCGCTGCAGGTTCATGAGCAGAAGTAAAAACGTGGCTGGTCTGTAAATCGATGCAAACGCATGACCCTGAATATAAATCCACTCAGGCATCAGGCAGTGGAACAAAAAGCTGGGCTCAAACACTCGACTCTGACCCAGAAATCAGGTACACCACTTATGGTCTGTTCAAAAGTAACATCACACACCTGGAGCAAGAGGCAGCTGAAGTTCCAGGTGAGAGTCAAACACAGAGAGGCTAGAAAATCAGGAGGCAAGCCACTGAGGCAGAAATCCAGAAACGTCTAAAAGAATAAAGGTAATGCTCCTGACTGAGAGGCTGGTGTACATGCAGGAGAGGACAAGGGGGAGGAGTCAAGATACCAAAAGGACAATCATGTTCTTTACATCATTTTCTATTTAACCCTTATTTAACCAGGGAAATCCTTTGAGATCAGGTCCAGTGATCAAAGCCTACTGGTTGTGCAGCACCAGGCTAAAGGTCAAAGGTGACAGATCATCTGCTGCTGTGGCCCCCAGACTCTGGACCTCTCTCCCCCTGAGCCTGAGATCACTGGACTCAGTGGTCTCCTTTAAAGAGCAGCTGAAGACTCACTTGTTCAAGCTGGCTTTTGTGTGACCTTCATCACCTTCTCCTTGTTCTGCTCTGCCCACCTATTCCACCTTCCTCATGATCCACTGATTTCTCTTTGCTTTACATTTTTAATCACAATTGTCTATTTTTTGCTCATCCATCCATTGTCTGAACCTGCTTGTCCATGTAGGGTCTAGGAGGGGCTGGTGCCTATCTCCAGCGGCCAATGGGCAATCAGGCGGGGTACACCCTGGACCAGGCGTGCAGATAGGGTGGGGGACGGGGGGGATCTGTCCCCCCAAATTCAGATCAACCCCGATCCGTCCCCCCCAACTAAGGCCAGAAAGAAAACAAAATCGGAGGTTAAGAGCTTGAAGCTCCTTTTTCCAATTACATTGAATGCAGCACGACGTAAACAAACACCGACTCCAGAGGCGCCAAAGTGGTTGCTGCTAGGATGCAGGATGAAGCGAAAAAGACGAGCAACGATTACTGCGTATTTAAAAAAGACCAACAGTGTAAGTAGGCAGGACCGATCTGTCTGTTTATGCATGTTGGTTCTAGCTTCAGTACGTTGTCAGTGTTGGGACTTACTCGTTAAAAGCACCAAAGCCTCATTGCTGACTTTAACAAGTCTCATCTACAAATATGATCCCTCATGAAGTTACTACTTTACACCAGAAGATAGTGGAGATGTGGAACCTTCAGGCTGAGCAAAGTTTGGGAGTTTTTAGGGTTTGAAAAATGCCTCCCGCCGCCGAGAGGCTCCCAGTCGGGGAGAGGAGGAGATGCGTGCAGCATGAAGAGAGCAAATATTAGATAAAACCTGTAATTGCCAGCAGGTCTGGTCTTTGTTGACTGATCACTTTGTCTGGTCATGACTGACTCTGATTATGAAGCAGATTATTGACTCTGATGAAGAAATTCGCTCATCCAGCCGGGAAGATTGACGCTGCTGCAGCATCAGACAGCTGGTGCTGCACGAGAGGTGTGTGGAGTTTACAAGCTCCAAACGTTGGGTTTGATGTAGGTTTAACCTTCTCTGGGACGTGATGGATGTAGAAACTATGGTAAAACACCGCTAACGTGACAGACGTAGCGACAATGTAAAAAAAAAAAAGCTGTAAAAAAGAGGCAGATACCGATGTGTTTATATGGAAGTCAAGTGTGTCACATAATCATAAAAAAGTAAAATATAAAATTTAAAAAGAGATTTATATGTTTATATATAAATAAAAAAATGTCCAAATATAATGACAATTTATAAATTACGTAAAAATATGAAGGACCATCTGTTGGTCAGGCTGAAAAGTTTGGGAATTACTGCTCTAAGTGAATATTGTTTTTTAAATATATTTTATGTGCAGTTTTTTATGGCTTTTATGCTTTCTGTAAAGATCGGTATGCTGAAAATCATTTAATGTTTTGCATAAAGCATCAGGTTTTGGTTAGTACTTGATTGGGAGAATAACAAATGACTGAATTAAATAGTGGGGTGCCTCTGTCAGTGCGCCCCAGGGCAGCTGTGGCTACATCGTAGCTCATCACCATCAGTGTGTGAATGTGTGTGTGAATGGAAGAATGATACACTGTAGTGTAAAGCACTTTGGAGTCCTTACTCTGAGAGGCGCTATACAAGTGCGGGTCATTTATCATTTATAGTGTTGATCAGGCAGAGTTTTGTTGCCAGTGTTCCACTGCATAATGGCGTCCAACACGTACATAAAAGTTAGTTTTTACGTAAACTGTTAGAGGAAATTACACAAACGGACTGAGCTCTAGTTAAGGCTCTTGCAATAGTTTGTGTGTGTGTGTGTGTGTGTGTGTGTGCATGTGTTTGGGGGAGGGTACATTGGAACTTTACCCCCCCAGTTTGAAAATCTTATCTGCGCCAGTCCAGAGAGCCAGTCCATCGCAGGGCAACACAGAGACATACAGGACAAACAATCATGCACGCGCACACACACACACACACACACACACACACACACACACACACACCTAAGGACAATTTAGACAGACCAATCAACCTAACAGTCATGTTTTTTGGACTGTGGGAGGAAGCCGGAGTACCTGGAGAGAACCCACGCATGCACAGGGAGAACATGCAAACTCCATGCAGAAAGATCCCAGTCCGGGAAGCGAACCCAGGATCTTCTTGCTGCAAGGCAACAGCTCTAACCACTGCACCACTGTGCAGCCTTACCATCTTTACGCAGATTTTTTCGTGATTTTTATCTTGAGAGGCGCTATAGAAAATATCTTTTCTTCTTCTTCTAACAAACAGAGAACAGACGCCTCGGTAGAACATGAACATTGGAACACGCCTTGGTGGTCCCTGATGACATATCTCCTAGGCAATCGTGGCAGGACGTCAAGGCAAGGTTCCTTCTCATTGAGAAACACCCACAGATCAGTGTCCGAACTGATGGGTCATGAAGATTTAATCAGCTGTTTTCAGAAACTCACCATCAGGCGTAAACGGAAAACTACCGATTGTTTTGGGGCGACGGTGAAAAACTGCATAATCAGAAAAGGTAAAGTATTGTTTATCCTACAGACAGACTCGTGCTCCTGTAGAGGTCTGAAACAGCTTCAGTGTGCAACCGTTACATTTATGGGTGAATTTTAACTCTACCGTTTGAGTTCAGAACCTTGCTTAACCCTTACCCTTGAAGAGCTGCTGCAGCTCAGGAGCTAGAGCAGGTGGTCCACTACTTGGAGAGCTGCCTGCTCAACCCCAGCTCCTTCTTGGGAATTCTGTTGTTGTGTTCTTGGAAATAAAACACTTCACCTAACTTTCCTGTCTTGGTGGAGGTCAGATAGTGCATCATGGCTGCCTCACCTCTGTTATGGGCCATTCCCATCTGTACCGGGTCGACCCGGGCCGGGTAGCCCCAGTTGGCCCCAGCCTGGCCCGGTTGATTCCACACATCCTTGTCTTAAGCCCATGTGGGCTGATTCTACCCACCAATCAGAGGCTTGCTCTAATGGAAGGTGTGCATTTGCTGTCAGCAGTGGGTGTGTTGGTCCTGGTCGGCCTGAAGCAGACCCCCTCGAGAAGAGGGCTGAGAATGAGCCTTGGTTGGCCCGGAAAAATACCAGGCCACCCAGATATGTAAACAACCTACGCTACCCGGCCCGGGCCGACCCGGTACAGATGGGAATGGGCCTTTAGACTGCCCCAGGCCAGCTGTAGCTATGATGTAGTTTACCATCAGCAGCAGTGTGAATGAGTGAGGACATGAATAATGGATGAAGTGCTCTGAGTGTCTAGAAAAGTGCTCTAATCTATTATTCTGAATAATGTTTCAGTCTTGAGGCTGACTCATGCTTTTCCGTCTGCGTCAGTGCGGAGACACGCAACTCCATTATCCGTCCTTGCATAGGGCCCCGGCAGGCACACAAGTACATACGGAGTCGAGCCCACTTTTTTAAACATGCGTCGAACGAGACGGAGAACGCAAGCTTGTGACTGGTCAGGACGCCGCTGTCGTCTACAGCGCCGCCATTGCACCCTCAAAAACATAAAGAGAGCCGAGAATAACTAACGGCAGACACTGAGAAGCTTGAAGAATACCTCGCGAAAAAACTCTAAAATATGAACGTTTAATTCTCCCGTGACTGGAGGAGTGAAAAGATGCGCAGCAAGCATTTTATTTGTGGACGGAAATGACAGGAAACGTTGGTTTAGAGGTGGTGAGCGCATGAAGAGGTGGAGGAGAATGAGAGACAAATATGTCCGTGTTAAAAAGTCTTTTATATACAAAAACACAATATAAACACACTATCTTGGACCGATACATGACAGAATACCACAGAACAGCGCTACGCCCTCTGTTGTCCTGCTGGGGAATTGCTTTGCAACACTCTCCAGGAGACGGAGAAGTATGAGAGCAAAACGCTTCCGTCAATCCGTGCGTGTCTGTCCCTTGCAGAGCTGACGGAGAAGGGATAAACCAGCTTTACGTGGGAAACAAATCCCATGACCTGTGATTGTTGCCAGTAGTGTCTGACTGTCAGCCTCCCTCGAGCCGAATCTTTGTAAACGTATTGCAGATATTCCTGTTGACAGACAGTGGACCTTTTAAAGTTGATGGTCAAACTAAATAGATGAAAGACTTCTAAAATAAAAGCCCTGCAAGTCTCTGCATGCCTGTGTGCTTTAGATGCTTCTCTGCCTTGTGTTTGACAAGATTCTGTAGGACCTGCTGTGGAGGTAATTCAGCCATTGGGTCTAGAGCAGAGAAATAACTAAAACCAGCCGGACAGAGGCTCTGGAGAACCGGGTTGGACACCTGAGATTTCCAAAGAAAGCACTGAGTTTAGTCTGGTTCTTTGTTGTTTGTCTTCAAATCAAACCACTCCGACAGAATAACACTTGCTCTTTGGATTCATGGTGACTAAAAACTCATTTGGTTCAGTCAACAGGACCAAGACCGTGAATCACAGCGTAGTGGCTATTTCACGGTGGATTCCTGGTTGTAGGATCGTTTGATGCTTGTCATGAAGATGTTTATTTTCCATCAGTGTATGTAGATGTATTTTTCTCTTTGATCTAAACACATCCACGTCAGTTGACACTGGTCCTGTGGATCAGAGAGATCCACCTGAGACACAAAGAGCTCTGGTTGTCTCCATTTACCTGCATCGTGCCTGTGTGAACACCGCCCCCACGGTCTTTGTTGAAGTGAATTCACGGACAGAAACAACAGATGGTCTCCATATTTCCAGAGGGTTAAGTCACTGTCAAACGTTGGGAGTGGGCTGGCATGGGAAGGAGGAAGTTTTCAATAGACTCATTAAATGTTGAGGCGTCTGTGAGGAGCGCCTGATGGATGCTGCATGCTCATTGTTGGCTGCAGAGACAAAGCAGAGGTTCATTCCCCTAATCAGGACAGGCCAGCGGTGGGCATTCACACCATCCACCATTAAGCACTCCAACACCTGCTCTCTCTCACTCAGCCTTTCACACCACTCCCTTCATCTGTCCTCTTTTGTGCACGAACACACTCGTCGTGCAAAACCGTTTGACGGGGCCGGAGTCACCGCTAATGCTTTTACTTCATCCCATACAGGTTGTTGAGATGCAAAAGGAGAGGATCCTGTCTGTGTGTACACACATCATCATCACGATCAGTGTGAGTCTTCCAGACACACACTCTCACCAGATGGAGAACACAAAGACGAGCCTGAAGGATAACTGAAGATCTCCCCCGTTCACTGTCAGATCACTGCTCCCTCTGTGACTTATAAGCACCGTGTGAAGCGAAGCAGAAACTTCTGGTCCCAGAGAGGAGTTCTGATTCTGTAACAGCCGAGAACTCCTCTCAGATTTTTCAGCTGAAAGACGAACTCTGAAATCAAACTTGCAGCAGGATATGTGTGACCTGAACTAACAAACGCCTGAATCCTGGGTTGCTCTGGCAACAGGCATCGACTGTAAAACCAAAAAATGTCTTTGATACTTTTTGAATAGAAAAATCTATTGAATTTATTGATTTTGGATTTTTCTGTGGAGAAAAACTGCTCACTTGAAACGAGTGTCTTTGTGGACTGACACAAGTTCTCCAGGTGTTTGAGTCTAAAGCCTGGTTCACACAGCAGGATTTCTAATCTGCCAGAGTATCTGGAAAGAAGAGGGACCCCTCATGTGGTGATGAAACAACTGGCCCATAATGGTTTTGGTCCTACTGCGTCACAGGCAATAGCTACACATGAACCAAGTTCACTCATGAAATCCCACAAAACCTCTGAAGATTACTTGTGACTTTAGAGTAAACAAACATGGTGGAGGGGGAGCATGCTGCGTGCTTCCGTCACCCCACTTCCTGATTGGTTACACATGACATTAACATGTAGCATGCTTGTTTGTCCTCGGAGCTCCCCACACATCCATCAATACAGGGCTAAGATGATCCATCATGGGAGCAGTTCCAATGTGCTTCCAAGCAGACCAGATAGTCTTAACTCACCACACATGGCAGGACTATCTGATAAGATTATCTTTAAAGCCATTAGGGTTATCGGGGGAGGATCAAGTCAAAAGCTGTACGATTATCCTGCCATGTGACCAGGCCCATCCTGCAGCAGACAGCAGTCAGAGGCATCTCAGTGTGGGGAATCCTGAGATTCTCAGTGGACTGAAGCCAACAGCTGCTAGAGGAGGATTCACTCATCAGCTCATTTCATTTATTCAAAATATAATTCCCACAGGACTGGAGGAGGTTGTTCATCTGTGAATGTTGCTGGTCAGCTGATCACACCCGAAGTTTTCCGTCTGTAGAATCTGTGAAGTTTCTTTTACTGATTTGTGGAAATTGGATTCATGGAACGCTGAGCTGGATCTGGTCCACATCAGCTCACTTTAGGTCGACACTAAGGTCTTTATAGGATGTGAGGAAGTGTTCAGGATAGACGTTTGCACCGAGTGGTTGGAGTGCTTCCTGTTAAAAGGGAGTTTTCCTCTCCACCGTCGCTGCATGTTTGCTTAGTATGAGGATTGCTGTAAAGACTCTGACACTGGTCAGTGACTCGATGCAACCTGCTGGGTTCCTCATAGGAAACTTTTTTCTGATTGGCTTAATGAACTGACCTGTACTGGAATGTTTACTGTGTGAAGTGCCTTGAGATGACTCTTGTTGTGATTTGGCGCTATATATACATTAAAAATAAAAATAAAATACATTAGCTGATCCAGTCTCATCTGGTAAAAAAGTCAATTTATGCCAGTAATCCAGCTCAGACTGAGAAACCATCAAAAGGCAGGAACCCTTTGCAGGTATTCTATGTTCATCAGCTGACCAGAGTGTGACACTTTGAGTCTAGATTATTGAACCTTTTCACAATATTCTGATTGTCTGAGATCCTGAATGTGGGGTTTTTCATCAGCTGTAAGCCATCACAGTTATAACAGATAAAGATCTGGATTAGCATGGAATGAGTCTGTCTCCTAGATTAGTTTCTCCTTTTAAGTTGAATTAGTGATGTAAATTACCTTTTGCACAAGATTAAAACTTTTCCAGTTTCACCTGTAAGTCAGGGTGAGTTGTCTTCTGACAGCAGGTTCCTCGCACTCGTCAGGACAGTGAATATTTTGTTTGTTTGAAGCGTTCTTCTTGCAGGAGGAATGGTTCTAACAGTTTGAAATGGTTTGAGTTCAGACTTTAGAGTTTATGGTCTGATGTAAAAACACATCCACCTAAATCTGTCAATGTGTCGCTGAAAGTTCTGGAACATCTTTAACAGGAAAAGGCAGAAGAACCTTCATCAAGACTCAGACCATGAACTGGAACCTGCAGGAACACCAGAGTCTCCACTCTGGAACTAGTTTTACATCATCAGGAGAACCAAGAAAGAAGCTCCTGGTCAATGAGACCTGGATCAAGCTGCAGCTGTCCACATGGATTATGTTAACATCTTCTGGAGCAAGACCAACAGCCCATCTTGGAGGTAGCAGCATCATGGTTTGGTTCTGGTGCAGAAAGTGGAGGAGAACCACCTCCAGATTCTACAGTTTCATCTGTAACCATCAGCTAGACCTGGGTGGGTGGTCCAACAGGAGAATGAGCCCAGAAACGCATCACTGGTTTCTGATTGGATCATGAAGCTTCTTGAACTTCCTTCACTAAACCTTGAACATCAACTGGAATGGACATTTATGGACTAAAAGCTGTCAGAACCAGGAAGCCAAGGATCAGCCAGAATTCCCAGATTCTTTATGTAGAATTCTGACCCAGAGAAAGAAATGATGAGTGGATGGAAACTCCTGACCAAAACTCTCCATAGTCTCCACTGCCACACCCCTCTGTTTGTTTACTGGTGACTCTGACCTTCAGAACGTATGCAAAATCTATTATTAACATACTCGTCTCGTCTCGTCTCGTCTTCCTCCGCTTATCCGGGTCCGGGTCGCGGGGGCAGCATCCCAACTAGGGAGCTCCAGGCCGTCCTCTCCCCGGCCACCTCCACCAGCTCCTCCGGCAGGACCCCAAGGCGTTCCCGGACCAGATTGGAGATGTAACCTCTCCAACGTGTCCTGGGTCGACCCGGGGGCCTTCTGCCGGCAGGACATGCCCGAAACACCTCCCCGGGGAGGCGTCCAGGAGGCATCCTGACCAGATGCCCAAACCACCTCAACTGGCTCCTTTCGATCCGGAGGAGCAGCGGTTCTACTCCGAGTCCCTCCCGAATGTCCGAGCTCCTCACCCTATCTCTAAGGCTGAGCCCGGCCACCCTACGGAGGAAACTCATTTCGGCCGCTTGTATCCGCGATCTCGTTCTTTCGGTCATTACCCAAAGCTCATGACCATAGGTGAGGATTGGGACGTAGATCGACCGGTAAATCGAGAGCCTGGCTTTCTGGCTCAGCTCCCTCTTCCCCACGACAGATCGGCTCAGCGTCCGCATCACTGCAGATGCCGAACCAATCCGCCTGTCGATCTCCCGATCCCTCCTACCCTCACTCGTGAACAAGACCCTCCTTGAACCGTCACCTTATCGTGGTGGAGGAGTTTGAGTGCCCTAATGATCCTAGGAGCTATGTTGTCTGGGGCACTTAGTGCCCCTGGTAGGGTCTCCCATGACAAATTGGTCTTAGGTGAAGGGTGAGACAAAGAACGGTTCGAAGGATCTTTCATGGCGGTTAAAACGAAGAGTCGGAGTACCCGGCCCGGAGGGTTACCGGGGTCCCACCCTGGAGCCAGGCCTGGGGTTGGGGCCCGTGAGCGAGCGCCTGGTGGCCGGGCTTTCGCCCATGGGGCCCGGCCGGGCCCAGCCCGAACCGGATACATGGGCTCGTCCAACTGTGGACCCACCACCCGCAGGAGGAACATGAAGGGTCCGGTGCAATGTGAATCGGGTGGCAGACCAAGGCGGGAGCCTTGGCGGTCCAATCCCCGGACAAGAAAACTAGTTTTTGGGATTATTAACATACTGTTTGCTGTAACTGTGCTTGATTATTGACAATAAATGTTGATGGAATTGAACACCAAGCCCCACAAAAAGAATTTATTAGATGAAACAGAAATGATTAGATTAAGTCCTGGGAACAGGACTTATAATTAACTGATCATTAAAGTGGAATGATATCTTATAGAAAAGCAAAATAAAGACCTAGAGTCTTGACTTCTTTCTTCCACACTTGAAGCACGGTATGAAGTAGTTGAACCACAGAGAAAACATTTCAGTTCAGCAGAACCTCTTTGTCCAGCTGGGCCTTTCTGCTGTCAACAGTAATGGTCTGGTTCTGGCGAAGGTTTGGTCCATTCTTGAGTATAAGGTTGCATCTGTTCATTTAGGTTTGCAGATTTTCTTGATACTAAGTTTTCCTAAAGAGAAGTGTCAGCCATTTTTGGCTGACTGGTGTTAAAACAACGGCGTTAATAATGGAATTTATTTTTTCAGTTATCTAATTATTTACCATCTGCTTTTGTCATAACGCCATTTCCATTACTGATAAGAAAATGCATGCATACTTTAATTTAGCAGCACGGTGTGTTGAAGCCAGCATCAGCTGACCAAGAGCTAAAGGAGCAGATGTTTTCATCCAAGCGCATCGCAGCGGGTGAGGAACAAAGAAGATGTGATGAATAGTCTACGGCTGCGGACTCGGAGACCTGCAGATTCGCCGCTGCAGGCGCAAAGCTCTACCCTTCTCGGTGTGACAGCGGGATGTTCCGAAGGTCCGCTCACCTATTCACCGCTCACACGTCACTTCATTAATTTCTCTTCACAGTCTTCCCAGATCTTCCAACTGGAGCCTGTTCCTGACCATTTCTTTTGTCGCGTTGTAACAACTGTAGATCTGACGTGGTTGTGTGCAATAGTAGAGCTCCAAAGGGTACAGTGCTCTCACCCTTTCTTACCTCGGACTACACCTACAGCACTAGCAGCTGTCACCTCCAGATGTTCTCTGATGACTCGGCCATTGTCAGCTGTGTGTCTGAGGGGAATGACCTGGAGTACAGGTCAGTCATCATGGACTTTGTGGACTGGTGTGAGCATAACCACCTTCGCTTGAACTCCAGTAAGACAAAGGAAATGGTGAGTGACTTCCAGAGAAACACTCGTCCTCATTCACCAGCAGACATCCAGGGAGCAGACACTGAGGCGGTGGATAATTTAAGTACCTGGGTGTTCACCTCAACAGTAAACTGAACTGGTCCAACAACACAGATGCTGTATAAGAAGGGACAAAGCTGCCTCCACCTCCTGAAGAGGTTGAGGTTCTTCAGCGTTAATTACCAGCTGCTAGAAACCTTCTATCACTCTGTTGTTGGCTCTGTTATCCACTCTGCTGTGGTCTGTCGGGGTGCAGGCAGCTCTGACAGAGACAGGAAGAGGCTGAACAAGCTAATTAACAAAGCTAGCTCGGTTCTGGGCTGACCACTGGATTCTGTTGAGAAGTGTGGAAGGAGAATGGTGGTGAAGATGACCTCGATCTTAAAAAAAAACCCTCCCACCCACTGCATCCCACTGTGGAGACCATGGACAGCTCCTTCAGAGGCCGACTGAGACATCTCTGCAGTAAGAGTGTATAACTCCTCAGTTTAACTGCTACTGGCATTATCCTGGTACACAATAACACCAGTGCAACACTCAGTTTGTGTTCAATATTCATGCAATACCAGATTTACATAGTATGTGTCACGATTAGGTAGGAGGAGGTCGGACCCAAAATGCAGAAACCCAGAACGACTCGAGGAAGGAGAGGTTGTAAGAAAAAAATTCCTTTTATTAAGGAGGTTAAGCAAAATCCAAGAGGTATGAAGAACCTGAGAAACTAGAGGGGGGCAAAAACAACGCTGACAACATCAATGGACCGACAACACAGAGAGACACAGGCAGGGTATGTATACAGACGCTGGTGATAGGAGACAAGGGGCAGGTGTGTGGGAATTGGGCACAGGTGAAAACAACGAACTAAGGAGAAGCAGAAATAAGCAGGGGGAAAAAAAACAAATATAATCCTGAAAACCAACGTGACTGAAATAACCAAACTAAACTAAAAGCATAATAGAAACAAAGACAGGGTGATCAAAAAAGAAAAATAAATAATCTAAGTGGGGAAAGGAAACACACACACACTAAAGGAGACAGGAGAACTGAAACACTAAATCAAAAGGTGGGGAGAATGGAGAGCATGAGGGAAACCAGGAGGGAGCTGGGGACAAAAGGGGCACAGAACATGACAGTGTGGCTGTGTCTCAATTCAGGGTCTGCGTCCTTCGTCGGCCGGTTACGTCACAGCGCCGCGACTAGGCCTGTCCCAATTCGAAGACTCCTTCAAATGCGGTAGATGAATCCGGCCTTCTTTTCGCCTGAATGAAGGATGGGTCCAGTGTATCCTTCAATGGTTCACATTTCCCAAGAAGCCTTGCGGGCCTGCCGGCAGAAAAACTTTTAAAAACAATGGCGGACAGTGAAGCGGGAGCTGTTGGAGAGGATTGTGCATATAAATGTCAGTATAAACTTGAAAACTGTTAGGTTAAGGACATTTTGTGATACATGAACGTTATTTTAGTTTGAAATGTTACAGTAAAAGTGCTTGTATTGCGGTCTCGGCTCGTATGTTCGGCCGCTCGGTGTCGTACTTCTCCCGCTACGTTTTCCCCCTGATTTTAATAGAAGTTTGTATTTTAGGGACAAAAGAGAAAAACCACAGACTTTATTAAGCTTAGGGCGGAGATGGACCACATGATCACTGGAGCAAAGTATTCGGCGGCTGTGGCATGGAGGTACAATAACATCTCATATTTTTAAAAACTGTCGTTTGAGTTTAGTTTTTTTCTGCGAAAACATGAAAGGAATAACCCGTTGTCCTCTTTTCTCTTCCTGTTTTTTTTTTCTTACATGTTTGTTAAGACTATTTTGGAGAAAATGGGCATCCAGGAGAAGGTGACAGCGATGACCAGCTTCTGGAGCTGATCAGGGAGGACATGAGGCTGCAGAGGTAGGCAGAGCAGCAGAGGGCACAGGAGAGAAGGAAGAACTTTGACAGGCTTTTTACTTTGCTAGAAAAAATGGTTAAGAAAGATTAAACATGTACATATAAAAGAAATATCTAAATAAAATCAGTTCTGTATTAAACGCTTGAATTTTATTTTTGTTTACAAATGAGAATTGTTTACTAGAGGGTATCCGCTGGGTCTTGAAAAGTCTTAAAAGGTGATAAATCGGTTTTGGTCAAATTAAGACCCTTAGAAAGTATTAAAAACTATTATCACATCTTTGCTCAGGCTCAGCTTGTCGAAAGAACTTTCTCTGAATTAGCTCTCCAACAGTCAAGGAAATGATTAAAAAGCTAAATAAAACTTTGAGCTCCATCGTCTAAAGTTCCTTCACCCTTCTGCTCAGCAGTTCCACGGTTGCTAGGTGATGGTACGTTCGCCGAGGGAGTGGCAGGAATTCATGAAGGCTAGGCCTGTCCAAATTCACAGACGTTAACATCCGGTCTACTCGGCCGATGGAGGGCCCAGCCCATGTCGGCCGAGTAGACTGGGTCCTTCGAAGGATGCAGACCCTGAATTGAGACACAGCGTGTGTCTGTGTCTCTTACAGTATGGTGTACAGTTCTAGAACCCAAATTATTCATTTTTATTTGTGTTTTCATTATATTTATTTATTTATTGTGGTTGAATGTTACAGTAATAGATTACTGCCTATGTGTATACATGTACTGTATCTTTGTTATTAATTTCTTCAAATTATTTGTTTTAGTGTTTATACTGCTGTAACAAATGAATTTCCCCACTGTGGGATCAAAAAAGTCAATTCTAACACAGATTGTATCAAATTGTCTCAAACATCATGGCGCTCAGGTGTTACTAGAACTACCTGTGTGTGTTTACCACCCACCTTCAGCTCTTCTGTGTTTGGGTCTGGCCTAAGTTAGTAAATGTAAGTCCTCGATTAGATTTGTGCCTCTTCTAGTGTCATTTTATGGATATTTATTTATAGATGTGCTGTTACAGATCATGAGTGATAGAAATGCCAATGAAAACACAAAACTATGTCAAACTTGAAAAATTACAATATTGTGCAAAATTGTATTTATTTGAATAATTTTAATACTGGTAGTTTAAATCAGTGTCGTGTTTTCTGTTTCCTCCTGTTGCTCATTTAATAAACGTTTCTTTGTAGGTTTATTATGTTCAAGTCTGTTTGGTCATTTAGATTTTAGTATTGTAGTAATTTAAAGTAAATTAAGGAAGTTTAATGAAGACGGGATTCAATTTTTCTTGCCAATTTTAATGAAAAAAGTTGTTATTTTTAGAGTAATTTGTCACTTTGTAATCTTGTAACTCAGTAACTAACTGAATTACTTTTTTGACAAAGTAGTTAGTAACTATTGTTGGGTTTGGTCAATTGAGTGCTTTAAGAGCTCAATATATATTACCTCTACTTATGACCAATAAGCTGTGATACTCTATAAATATAGAATATCAACAAGGGATGAGCGAGTACACCACTATCTGTATCTGTATCTGTACTCGGAGTGGGCGTGGCCCAACCCGGAAGTGGGCGTGGTTTACATCAATACGTTATTTTAAGTCTGATCAGAAGTTGCTATGTGTATTGTTTATTTGAAAACTATTTACAGAGCAGCCTCAGAGTTGAGATTAAATGTTTTTGACCACAATAGTAAAGGAACAATTACAGAACAAGTTTTTCAATAAAATCAGAATATTAATATTTAAGTGCATGAATTAAGAGAGAGAGAGAGAAGAAAAGATATTTTCTATAGCGCCTCTCAAGAAAAAAATCACAGGGTGCTTCACAAAAACAAAACATGTAAAATAGAAAAAAAGAATTGAGAAAATGATTAAAATATATTTAAAATGCGCAAAAACTAGACAATTGTGATTAAAAAATGTAAAGAAAGAGAGATAGTGAATAGGAAAGAGGGAGTGGATCCTGAGGAAGAGGAGAGAGAGAGGGGAAAAAAACGACCGGAGCGGAGGCAGTGACTGACTCAGCACGAGCCGTTTTCATCTCTGTCTTGTCAAATGCACCTCGTATGTTACGAAAAAAAGTAACTCATGAGTGAGCCACCTTAGCTGCAATACTTTCTCTGAACTGCGTGGCGCTAAAGAGTCACATTTTTTTCATCATGATTTCCATGGATTTCACACATGGGGCTTTCAAACATTCTCCCTCTCCTGATAATAACATTTTACTCTCTTTGACATTGAATGTGCTACCACTAGTTTACCCGTTATTATATTAATTATAGATTCACTAGAATAAATACAATGAAGTTTGTCTCTTACTAAACAAAATATTTATTAAGAAATCACAATGTAACCATAGAAACACTACTTGGTATATATGTTGTGTGTGTGTGTGTGTGTGTGTGTGTGTGTGTGTGTGTGTGTGTGTGTGTGTGTGTGTGTGTGTGTGTGTGTGTGTGTGTGTGTGTGTCCCTGCTCTGTCTTCTCTATCCCCAGTGAGTCGTGGAGGATGGCTGCTTATACTGAGCCAGGATCCACTGGAGGTTTCTTCCAGTTAAAAGGGAGTTTTCCTCTCCACTGTCGCTTTATGCTTGCTTAGTATGAGGATTGCTGTAAAGACTCTGACACTAGTCAGTGATTTGATGTAATTCACTGGGTTCCTTATATAGGGAACTTTTTTCTGATTGGCTTAATGACCTGACCTGTATTGGAATGTTTACTATGTCAAGAGCCTTGAGACGACTCTTGTCGTGATTTGGAGATACATAAATAAACTTGAATTGAATTTAATTGAACTGAAATAAATAAAACAGATCAAATAAAGATGAGGTTCTACAGTTACCTCTGATGCTGCCTCACTTACTGAGGAAGAAGAGATCACATTACCCCTATGGCAAACTGGAAGCATCAGTGGTGTGTAATGGCAGTGAAACAGCAATGCTTCAAATTGAACCCATTTAAGTCTATGGAGTGTAATAAACCAGCAGCAAAGCAGCTATTTTCAGATGCCTCCCAGAAGCAGCACGGCAAGATCGGATCGAGTTCTATTTTTGCCGCGAGCCACCTCTGGGATGCGTCAATTACTGCAGTTAAGATAAGGCTAGACAGGAAATCATACACAGTTTCAGTGTAAAATAGCAGATTGCATAAACAAACCATAAACTGAAGTCTTGAGGGACTGTATGATCTTGCGTGGAGGTTGGCGGAATTTTCAAGGGATTTTGTGATCTTCCAAGTTGAAAGAGGAGCATGGCAGAGAAGCTGCTTCGCTGCTGAGACTCTCCCGGTGTGCACTCGAGTGCAGTGATTGTCGCGAGTACACCGTTCCGCACCGCTGATGCTTTCAGTGTGCAGCTGGGAATGCTATTGATTTTGTTTCTAACAGATTCAATTTTATTCATGAATAATCCCATAAAGCCATTGTTGCTGAAGGCTAAGGGAGTAGATGGTTCAGAGCGATGATTCTGTGGAAGTTTGGCAACTGTACCAAAAAACCAGTTAGGATTATGCCAAAACGTGGATCACGCTGGCACCACACCCACATCAAAATTCACATAAATAGGTGGCGGGGTTGGTGCAAAGTTTGTGCTGATTTGTGTCTTTGAAATGCAGCTATGGGTTTTGAAATATTCAACATTATTTTCATAGGTCATCCAGGGGTCACCATCCCCCCAGGTAGGTCCAAAATGAACAGTACGTCTACGTGTCTACGTTTTCAGTGACACGTTTGTGCTCATTTGTGTCGTTAAAACTGCCGTTTGTGCTGCGGTGGTTTTTGAGATAAAACGGTAATAGTTTAGTTTTGCGGCAATGATGTCACCAGCCCCCCAGGTATCAAGCTTTCTCACAAAATTAGACACATAGTATGGCATGATAATTAAAATAAGAATAAAATTAAAATAAATGAAAATATCCACATAAAATATGCCATAAACCATATACCATAAACTATAAAATATACTATAAAATAAGACTCCCCACGACAATCTGGCTGCAGACATAAAAGTACCACAAACGGAAATGCCTCAAGCGGAAGGAGGAGGCGGGATCATTACCCCTTCAGCAGGTAATTTTCTGTTCCAAACAATTTTGAATTGTCTTCATTACTAAAAACTCTGCAAGCACAATATTTTTTTAAATAACTTTATTTGTCAATTTTCAAACAAAGGCACAAAGCCATTTCAAAAGGACAAGTTGAAAAGCATTACAATAAAAATGTTATATATATTAGCACCTTATAATAATCATATGACTCAAACCCACCGCAGCACAAACGGCACAAATGAGCACAAACGTAGCTCTAAAAACGTAGACTGGTCCGGTTCATTTTGGACCTATCTGGGGGATGACCTTTAAAATAAAATGTTGGCGCTTGGCGTTCCCTGAACATGTTTGAGGTCGGCCCTCTTTTATGTTGATTTAATTCTCGGTTTTTATTGGTCACTTTGTCTCTTGTTTTATCTATTTGTTTCTACTTCAATGTTTTAACCCTCTTTGCACTATTTTAATTGCTTTTATTATCTAGTTATTCATTGTGATTTACATTTCTTATGTACCGTGTACAGCGCCTAGGGCTCCATGACAGGGAAGGCTCTTTATAAATAAAGCTTTGATTGATTGATTGAATATTTAAAAAATCCTAGCAGCACAAACAACAATTTTAACGATACAAATCAGAACAAACGTAGCTCCAGCCACGCCACCTATTTGCGTGGATTTCTGATGCGGTTGGGGTGCCAGCTTGATCCACGTCCAGCCGCATTCTTCTGCCTCAGCTGCAGGATGGACTTTAGGAGGTGGTTCTGGTGCTGCTGGGCTTTCATGGATCTTTAAAGCTTTAATCCATCTCTTCAGAACTTTGTGGAGTCTATTCAAAGTTATGTCATGAAAACTGAGGCGGAGACCCTGAGAGATTCGGACAGTTTTCTGTTTAGTTTCTGAATTGTATGAATTATTTCTATTTCTCTGACTCACATTTTGACTTGTACATTTGATTTTTTCAAGCAGATTTGTTTTGTGTCCGCTTTAGTGGTTTTACTACCGCTCAATTTTTTAAATATATAATAAATGATCTGACATGAGGAGAGCTGAGACGTTCTCCTCCTCGCTTCTGTTTCACCTCAAGCTGCTCCTGAACCAGAGACTTAGATTTCTCTAAATAAAACGGTTCATTTAAGGTGGAAGTCTCATTAGTCTGTGTTCTGAGTACAGACGGACCACGGATGGGGTTTATCTGAAGTAACTACATGGTTAGAACGCCTCTGAGTCATTCTGTGAATCAGTTTTTATGCAAACAATGAAAACTGAAAAATGCACACCAGAGAATCTTTCGTTAGTTGGACTTTATTTGTTGGACTCTATTACAATAAAATATATCTAAAAAAACACTTTGCTCATTTTCTCTGTTGCGCGTACATTTCCGAGGAACAGACTCACAAGAAAAAAACAGAAGTCAGCAGAAACAGAAATCAGCTCCACGACATCAGGCCTCGGCGAGAAGCAGAAACGTTCTAGAGTCAAAAGGATCTTATCAGGAGATATTCACTTCACAACATAAATACACTGTACAGGGTAATGCGTGTGTGTGTGTGTGTGTGTGTGTGTGTGTGTGTGTGTTTTTTAAGGCAGGTGGAATGATTGTCTACAACACCTTTAAATCATAAACAATGAATGATTTGTCTCAGCATCGGTCAGGAGGTCGGCTTCTTCCAGCCACGGGCTCGAGCCCCGCTCAGTCTGTAGCTCACCACCACCAGGGTGTGGACATGTGAATGTGTTGTAAAGTGCCTTGGGGGGTTCCAGGACTCTAGAAGGCGCTATATCAAATTTTACCATTTTAGAGAAGCCGTGACATATCAAACTCAGTTGTGTCCAGTAATCGGAGCCAAAGGTGTCCACCAGCAGCTGCAGCTGGACAGATTATTCAGATGTTTAAAGACAGTAGACAACCTCCCTGGACAAGAAGAGGACAACTGATGGCACACTGAGACATCGGTAACTACCGTCTGTTTCTGTTGGAGACAAAGTGGACCAAATAGAAGGTGACTGAGGAGGGAAATCCTAAAAACCCAACTGGGATTGACCAACGTGCTTCTGGGAGAACATCCTTCAGACTGATGACATGAAACTGGAGCTTCTTGGTGAATCCCATCAGCCCTAAGAACTCTGAGCTTACGGTTGAACATGGAGGAAGTGTGGTTCTGGACCTGCTTTTGCAGCATCTGGACCAGGGATAGGTCTGATCAAATCTGAAGACCATCAGGACCTGGAAGCTTGGTCCCAGTCTCTGGTCACGGCTCCTCCAGCAGGATGAACACACAGCCAGAAACACAGAGAATGGATCAGAACCAAACAGAGCGTTCTGAAGTGTTCTTCTGTTAGTCCTGATCTAGATCCAGGTGAGAAGTCGGTTTAGTCCAGACTAGTTTCATTTGTTTGGTTTTACATCGTTTCTGATGAAGCAGTGTCCAAGTGTTGTTTTTATTTACTAGTTCTGTTATTTCAGGGACCACTGAGGGTTCTTCTGTCTTCAGCGGATCAGCACCACTTATTTCATCTGTCTGTGTGTGTTGGCTCTGTGATGAACAGGTGACCTGTCCAGGTGTAGCCCCGCCTCTCATCATCAGCTCCCTGCCACCCGGAACATGAACAAACAGGTAAAGGAACAGGATGGGTACAACACTTCAGGTTCCTGATAGGACTCCAGGTCGAGTCAGAGATGTTCTCAGAGTCCCAAACCCTAAAACACCGAGGTTCCCCTTAGATCAGAACAGACACACGTCTCCTGTGATGCTTCATTTATTTCAGATGTTTGATAAGGACAGAGAAACTCCCCCCTCTGGCTGAAAACAGGGTAGAAAATCCAGTTTTTAAAGGTCACATTAAAGTTGCTGTGCAGGATATAAAAAACATCAAATCATCTCCACATTCTCCTCTCTGAGCTAAACCATAACCTGTGTGTGTGTGTGTGTGTGTGTGTGTGTGTGTGTGTGTGTGTGTGTGTGTGTGTGTGTGTGTGTGTGTGTGTGTGTGTGTGTGTGTGTGTGTGTGTGTGTGTGTGTGTGTGTGTGTGTGTGTGTGGTCCTCTTCACACACACGCTCTCTTAGCGTGCAGCATCTCAATGAGTAAGTTGTTGCAGGTCACTTCTCCGCTCAGGTGCATGTAGCACAGGTAGTCTTCGGCCTGCGTGCTGAGGGCACGCAGCTCAGGCAGCCGGACCACCAGCTGGCTGAACTTCTCCTGGAACTGGGGGTAAGTGGACAGTGTGTACTCCAGCAGAGCCCCATTCACCTGCTCCTGGACGCCCTCCACAAACGCCTGGTTCTCCAGGAGCTTGACGTCTGCAAACACACAGAAGTCAGGAACAGGTGACCAAGCTACCAGGGATCAGGGTCAGTTAAACCTTCTGGAAGGTTTCTTACAGGTGCTATTTGTAAGACTAACATCCTGTGGTCAGATGTGGGTATAGCGGCTCGTTTTAAGCCAAATTATTACAATCTCACTCCCGTTCTGGAGTTTCATGACGTTTTCCAGTTGCGGATCAGCACCAGAAGATTCTAGATGATGAGTGAAGATGAGTGATAAATACAGACAAACACATGGTCACATCTGGTGTTCGCATTCTTGGGTGTTTTATGGTAAAGACATCTTACCACACTTATTACAGTATTACAGGAAGTGCTGTTTTCCTGTCTTGCTGTTAGTCACGTCACACTTACATTTCACTGCCACGTCGAGTTATTGGTTGCTGAAAAAGTAGCTTCAGATATTTTTAGCGCCAAATATTTGCTTCTGATTCACGTATTGTTAGCTCAACATTAGCCTCTAGCCTGCTTCACCCCATATTAGATTAGAGGCGAAAAGATGCCGTGGCTTCTTAGAAATAACTTCTGGGTTGCTCCTTTTTACTGGTTCTTTAAACAACTCTGGAGCTTTTAGCCTGCTGGTGTTGAATTACTTCAGCTTTAGCTTGGTGCAGATTGGGCAACCTCACAAGCTCGTGTAAACACTAACTACGTCTTTTGTTTTGTTTTTTAAGATAAAAACTGATCACCATGCAGCCGGCTGGGAATGAAATCTGTTTCAGTATGTTTGACACATTTGACTGTTTAATGACTATTTCACTATAGATTTCTTACATATTACACCTTTAAAGGGAGCATCAGAAGGTATCATAGATCTGAGTATTAACAGAATTAACCATTCCATCACAGGGACACACAGATACAAACAACCAATCACTCCTGGGGACAATCTAGAGTCTCCAGTTAACCCAACATGTAGGTTCTAGGTATGTGGGAGGAGCTGGGGAAACCCACACATGCACGAGGAGAACATGCTAAAAATACCTCTCATGATGACCATTTGATTAAGAAAAGGAAAACAAAATCAGTTTAGTTTGGTTTTTAATACAGGAGAAACATTTTATAATTGAAACTAAAACATTACTGATGTTGATCCAACAGAGAAAGAGACGGAGTTCAGATCAGTCAAATCTGGAGCTAAACCAAATGTTCCTCATTGAAGTAAACATGTTTAAAGCCAGTGTTTCATTTTAAATTAAAACGTGTTCATGGAGTGAGAACAGTTCACTCACTTATCTATACGTGTGTGTGTGTGTGTGTGTGTGTGTGTGTGTGTGTGTGTGTGTGTGTGTGTGTGTGTGTGTGTGTGTGTGTGTGTGTGTGTGTGTGTGTGTGTGTGTGTGTGTGTGTGTGTGTGTGTGTGTGTGTGTGTGTGTGTGTGTGTGAGAGACAATAGCCTTGCCCTCCGGCTGAATGGCATTCAGCATCAGCTGAGCCCGTCTCAGGGAATCTATTCACACAGTAATTAAATGTTTTGAATCGATGTTCTGAATCATCTTTTCAAACTGCTTAAGGGCAATTAAATTACCCCTCAACAAACCTGACTCTGAAAACGAGGCAGAGCGGCAGCGCGAGTGAGCGAAGAAGCCGAAGACAGCAAATATTTTCTGTGTATGACAAGTGCTCTCGCTGTTCAAAAGCTCTTTGTTCCGCTCTGCAGCAGCACTGAACGGCAAACACTTCTGAGAATCTGGGCCGGCTCGCTCCATCTGCACACGTCTTCCCATCAGAACCCTCCTCCTGAATGCCATTAGTGGACAATGCAGGAGCTTGTCTTTGTTAATGTTGGCTTTTGTCAAACCTAAAAATTTAATTAAGTGTGTTTATTAGAGGGAAGAGGCCACGCTGGAAACACTCTAACCTGATTGGATTTGGAGCTGCTGTTTGGTGACGATGTTTTCATTAAGATGGTGGTATTGCTATTCATGCGGCTGTATGGCAATGCAGCCCCAGTAAGCTGCATCAGTTCTTCACCTGAAAGGCATCAACACACACGTACTGTGTGCATGCTATTTCTCCGTTTGGGCCTGACGCCAGGCCTGATGTCTGCAGCTGTGCGTTTACTCACTGGGGTTGAACAGAAGCAGGAACTTGAGACAGGCCATCTCTCTGCGGTCCACCTGCAACGCTCGCAGCCTGGAGGCCAGCTCCTGACCTCGCTGGACCAGACCAGACAGCGTGGCCTCGCCCTGCGACAGGATGGACGACAGCTCAACCTGCAGACACAAGACACACGTCTTCAGCTGACTTTCTACCTCAGACAGCTGGACAGCAGCAGAGCTGGAGCAGGTCAAGGACAACAATGGGATGGTCTGATTTAATAAAATGGCTGTTTAGAGGTCATTGGAGGCAGAAAGCAGGCACCTGACATAGAACTAAACCACTTTTGGGATTCACAAACATGTATGAGTCCCCAAACGAACGAACTAAGCACTCTGCCATCTACATTGATGAGGAGGAGGTAGAAAGGGTAGAAAGCTTCAAGTTCCTCGGAGTCCACATGTCGGCCGACCTTACCTGGTCCACAAACATCTCCCACCAGGTAGGGAAAGCACAACAAAGGCTGCACTTCCTCAGGAAACGGCGTCAGGCACAATTACCCCAGAGACTGCTAGTTCACTTCTACCGCTCCACCATGGAGCCTTCTGACTTACACTCCGGTTCAACTGCTGCACCGAGGGGGACAAGAGGAAGCTGCGGCGGGTGGTGAAGGCTGCAGAGTGAGCGACTGGCTCCTCACTAACCCCTCTCAGTGACATCTATGCTGGCAGACTTCAGCAGATGGACCCCTTGCACTCTGGACACTGACTTTTCTGCCCCCTTCCCTCTGGTAAATGCTAGCGGTCAATCAGGACGAAAACAAACAGACTCAATAGAAGCTTTTACCCACAGGCTGTTAAACATGCTCCGCCTCCACCCTGAAGGTCCCCGCTCCACCGACACTCATGAACACGGACGCTGCACCTTATTTATACAGGTGCTGGCCAGTAAATTAGAATATCATCAAAAGGTTGAAAATATTTCAGTAATTCCATTCAAAACGTGAAACTTGTACATTATATTCATGCAATGCACACAGACCAATGTATTTCCGATGTTTATTACGTTTAATTTTGATATTTATAGGTGACAACCAATGAAAACATCAAATCTGGTATCTCAGAAAATTAGAATATTCTAAAGGCCAATGAAAAAATGTTTGTTTCTCTAATGTTGGCCAACTGAAAAGAATGAACATGAAAAGAATGTGCATGTATAGCACTCAATACTTAGTCGGGGCTCCTTTTGCCTCAATAACTGCAGTAATGCGGCGTGGCATGGACTCGATCAGTCTGTGGCACTGCTCAGGTGTTATGAGAGCCCAGGTTGCTCTGATAGTCGTCTTCAGCTCCTCTGCATTGTTGGGTCTAGCGTATTGCATCCTCCGCTTCACAATACCCCATAGATTTTCTATGGGGTTAAGGTCAGGCGAGTTTGCTGGCCAATCAAGGACAGGGATACCATGGTCCTTGAACCAGGTGCTGGTGGTTTTGGCACTGTGTGCAGGTGCCAAGTCCTGTTGAAAGGTGAAGTCTGCATCCCCATAAAGTTGGTCAGCAGCAGGAAGCATGAAGTGCTCTAAAACTTCCTGGTAGACGGCTGCATTGACCCTGGACCTCAGGAAACAGAGTGGGCCAACACCGGCAGATGACATGGCACCCCACACCATCACTGACGGTGGAAACTTTACACTGGACCTCATGCAACGTGGATTCTGTGCTTCTCCGCTCTTCCTCCAGACTCTGGGTCCTTGATTTCCAAAGGAAATGCAGAACTTGCTTTCATCAGAAAACATAACTTTGGACCACTCAGCATCAGTCCAGTCCTTTT